>NW_027077048.1:24993-56998 GCF_009819655.1 Sylvia atricapilla | reverse complement strand
GAATGTTTTGTCACTGGAATGCCTTCACACCAAGTGGAACTAACCTGTCCTCATTTAATGAAACAAGTGATTGTGAAAGTAAGAGAAAGAGCATGTAAATGTCAAAGGAAAGCATAACCCAACACCACTATGACCAAAAAATCCTTTGTTGTAGAAGTTTTTCCACTGCCTGTAATGCATCCAGTGAGATCTGTGGAGCTGGCAAGGCCCCAGATCCCCTGTTCACATTGTAAAGCACATATCTCACTAGTTACAGCTACCTGTGCAGCCAGGCCGGCCACAGAGATCCAGCAGCATCCTTAAAACACAGACTATCTTGGCTGCCCAATACTATTGCTATGCTTTTTTAGCATACCCAGAAAATTCTTGCAAACATTTCTCTGTTCCAGACACTTCTGTGCTTATACCAAAGCTGCAAAACTAACAATGCTCCAAGCCACAAAGGAGACAAGGGAAGACTGCTGATGAGCAAGAGCCAGGATAAATAACTTCCGCTGTGCTGTTGTCACTACAGCAAACTTTAATACTCTGGAATTACTCTCTTCTACCCACAGAGCTTCTCACAAGCACTTTGGGGAAACTTTTAATGCAAAAGAGTTGCTATAAATCCCTTTTGTCCTGTTAACTTGACAAAACTCGGTTTCCCCCCAAATATTTTTAACCTTTATATCCTTAGAAAAGGGATTTACACATAACACAGGAATTACTCAGGAATCCAGATGTGTGGAAGAGAAGAAGTCATGCAGCTGTGATTCTTCAGCTGGGGTTTCACCATGTCCTCAAAGAAAATAGTCCAGTGCAGGGTGGTAAGGTCTCCCTTCAGTCTGTGACAGGAGAGACATCATCCCGTCCACCTCAAAGAGCAGAGCTAAAAATGCCCATTTATTTTCAGTGCCTAAATCAAACACTTGGAGAATTGATCTGTTAGAAAGAGTCATGAAAGTAAACACGTTTCCTGCCAGTAGCCATGGAAGAGTGCAAAAGAGTTCAGCATTCATAATTTTTATTTTTATAATTTATATTTTTCCCCAAATCCTCTGCTCTGGATCTACAAATTCCCAAATTCTCCATACAGTCAGATCTATGCGTTCAGCACCAGACATCCTGAGTATCCCACAAATGCTGCAAACAAAGGCCCACCATGTCTCATTCATCAATTTCTCCAGGCTTTCTCCAAGCAAAGCCAAGGACAAACAGGGGCACAAAACACAGAGATGGACAAAAGTTCCGACAGAAAAATTGCAGCTTTAACTCAGGTAAGGGCAGGCAGGAGGAGTTATCCACTGTATTCTCATTAGAATTATCCCCATTCATCTGCTGGGTACTACCTGGACAAGCAGAAGCTGTTCAGTGGAAAGAGACTTTTGGGGACCACCAAAGAAAAACAAGAGAGGCAAAGAAAACCCACTTTTCTGTGGGAATAAGCCAAGAACCACTCCCTGAAGACATCCCAGGCTGCTTCCCTTGTAGACAGCAATTTGGATTTTACTTTCTCTTTCAGATCCAGAGCTAGGACAAAGCAGGAAAAAAATGCACCAGAAATGGTGCTGAAAACCATAGCCCAGGAGAAGACTCTCTCAGGAAGAACACAGTGACATGACATCCCACCCATACTCAAACACTGCGGCCAGCTCCATGGGATGACCACATGCTGCATTTATCCAGAGCAGTATCTAGCCTGCCAAGGCTTTATCCCGTCCCTGAGCACCTTCCTTATCTTTGGTGAACAGCATGGTTTTTAGCTTTTTCAGCTGCTTCCAGTGAGCTCCCTGCCCAGTATGCTGGGCTGAAGAGGGAGGGCTGTGCTTCAACTTTCTGAGGACCAGGACAGGCTGGGCCATGCCCATCTGTATGGATGGGGAGGACCAGAACAGGCACCCCACCTGTTTTTATTTTTAGCTATTGATTATGGGAGGGCTAGACTCTACCATACTCCCCAACACTTGCTGTAGGTACTGCTCTTAGACAGGAGGACATGCATAGCCTGGTAGGTTGTGTGTCCTTCTGAGCACATCTGTAACTCCCAACACACCTGAATTCAAAGATGAAGTCTCTTTTTTGTAGGTACAAACCCGCAAAATAAAAAAGCAGGATCCAAAGCTTTAGCAAATGTCACAGGAAGCTATCCAAAACAAAACTTTCCCCAAGGGATAGATAAGGCTCTGTGCCACACTTGCTGTTAATATCCACTGTGATTTCTTTCAAACAGACTTACTTAGACCTCAAAGGAAAATCTTGGAAGCAATGAGTGCCATGACACCCAACACCAGAGCAAGGCAGGGACCAGCGGCAAGGAGCAACCTGAGTCCCTGCACCATGTCACAAATGCTCCTTGACACCCTGCCACCTGCCCTGGGGCCACCCACAGTGGCCCAGGTTGGAAGGAATGCCTTGCCCCCCAAGTGTCTCAGACAGCCCAACAGGATCTTTAGGAATGGCTCAACCCATAAGCAAACGCTGTCCTGCTCTGCAGGCTCAAGGCAGCAGAAGGAGAGGGAAGGGCACAGGGCTTTCCACAGGAGCCGGCACGGCCTCCCTGGGACACATCCCTCCTGGTGGCCGTCCTAAACGTGGCGGTGGGACACAGACGAGGGAGGCGTGGGCCAGGGTATGAATGCTGCTCGGGCCCCTGGGGAGCACTGAAATGGGCAGGTGTGGCAGAGTCCTCGCCGGAGCAGAGTGCCCTCGAGCCCTGGCAGTGCTGGAGCTGGTCTCCTGCCCCCGAGACCTGTGCCCGAGGGATGCTTCTCTGCCAGAGGGCAGCCAAAGCCAACGTGCACTGGGGACTCTGCTCCATCCTACAGGGGCTGGTGACAGGAACGCCTCGAGCAACTGGGGGCAACACTTGCTATGTGTCAGATGGTTGCTGTTCCTTCCTGGAATGACTTTTTTCCTGGAAGGGATTATCAGTAGCACAGAAACACCAACAGCTGCTGAATTTTACCGGACAAAGACACTCCGCAGAGACACTGTCATGTTCCCTGGTGCTTTTCCATCCTTCTTGCAATTTGGGAAAAAAAGAATTGGCCCAGCCTCTGCTATTCAGCGCTCCAGTTGCTGTGTGTCTGCCTGTGGCAGCTCATGTCCAAACACAACCGGGTGCCTGCTGAGTATGGCAGTGGATGGCCACAAACAGGGAGGTCCCCAGGGAACATCAAGGCAGACACCTGGGGGGTGCAGACCATAGGGATCACTCTGGGTAGAGAAGCTCTTCTGTGTGTCTGATGACGGTGCCAGCCCCCTGAAGGAGCAGCCAAGACAAGTGCTGGAAGCAGATGTGTGCTGCCCTTTTGTGCTGTCAGATGCACACGGGACAGACTCGTTGCCACAGGTCCACCAGACTTGATCCAGGAACAATGGAGGGCCATGCACGGCTGGGGAATAGGCTCCAGCAAGAGCAAACCAGGACCTTCTAGCAGCAAAGCCTGAGGTCATGAAGCGGGCCATCGCCTCAGCAGACACCACAGTGCTTCCCTCCAGCCCTGAACATCGGCCACAGGTGCCTGCTTTCTTTCAGTGCCTGCTGCTCCTTCCTTTGTTCCAAGCCAGTCCAGGATTTAGTTCGGAAGCTGAAGCACTTGTCTTTAAGGTGCCTGCATGGAGCAGAGGGGCAGCAGCTGCAGCGCAGGCCTCTTGTCCCTCTCGTGATGGCACCAGTGCCGCTGCCTTGGGACGCCTGCCCGTGGAAGGCTGTGGCTATAGGACAGGAAATGAACGACACTCACAGTCAGGTCATCAGGGCAAAAACAGGGGACTTTATTTTCCTACTTCGATTTATACGGATGTTGGACAAAGACCAGGTACTGGAGGATAAGGTTGCCGCCTTCTCCAACCCCACTGGTCAAACTAGAAGTTCATCAATTGTCACTCCTCAAGAGAGGAATGATAAACAAAAAGGAGAGTTTATCGTAACATCACTTTGTTTACATGAAAATCTGTGAGAAACTCCACTTCAAAAATGCAAAGATCAGAAGGCTGAAAAAGATCAGGACGACAGAAGGCGAGTCTGCCCTCGAGCACAGCTCTTGAAGTCAGTCAGGGCCAAAGGCCCATCTGCAGCTGTGAGGCTGGCAAGTCAAAAAAAAGCCATTGCGGCCAATTCTGCCGAAGCCTTTTGCCAAACCACGCGCAGTGGTGCCCACAGCGTGCCCCCTTTTGGCATCGCGGCTGGTGCGGGCGCCTCGGCGAGCAGGCGCCGGCGTTGGGGCTGCTGCTGTTCCTGTGCACGCTGTTCCTGGTGCTGTTTCTGTGGCCTCCAGGGGCACCAGGGCAGCGGCGACTCGGCCGCCGCGCTCGAGGAGACACCGCCGCCCTCCCCATGGAGGCAGAGGCTCTGCGGGCCCAGAGCTCTGTGTCAGGGGGCCTCGGTCTCGGCACCGTGGCCTGGGCAGCCGCAGGGGCCCCGGCTGGCCGCCAGCCCTGCCTCTGCCCACTGCCCTGGCAGCGCCCGGTGGCTGTGCCCTGGCAGGGCCCCCTTGTCTTCCTTGTCCCCAGCCAGCCCAGCCTGGGCACCTTGGGGCCGTGCCCAGCCTCCTGCTGAGGCCCAGCCTCGAGGGCTTCTGCCACAGGCGTGGGAGGCTCTCTGGGGAAGAGCCAGAGCAGCCAGGTGGCAGGAACAAGGCGGGTGCTCGGGGGGCTGCTCATGGCCGCTGACACCCAACTGCTCGGGGATTCTCACCAGGCCAGCCCCTCAGGGGCCTCCTGTCCCCTTGGAGTGTCCTCCTGCCACTCGTTCCCTCCCACATGGCCCTCGTGCCTTTCCGCTGCCCTGTCCCGTCAGGGCCTCCGCAGCACCTCATCCCTTCGCGGCCTCCCACCGCCCCGTCCCCTCAGGGTCTCCCCCAGCCCAGGCCAACCTGCCCGGCAGCGGCGCAGCCCCGACGGTGCTCCAGAGGAGCCGCATCGAGAGGCACCTGTGAGCCCTCAGCAATCCAGCCAGCAACACGCGAGCAGGAGGACACAGATGGCGCTTCCTGGCTGGGACGGGGCTCGTGCCCGTCTCCAGGCACCAGTCCCGCAGGGATGGCCGCTGCTCCAGCCCCTGCCCACCCGCTCTGTCGGCAGCGTAAAGGCTTCAGCAGAAGCACCAAAGGCCAAGGGGCTTCTGGCCATTTTCCCTTCCCCACTGCACGTCTGGGCAGCTTGCTGAGCGCGAGGAGCCATTTTCCCCTCTTCCCCTGTGCCCTGCAGACACTGGGCACCAAAAGAAAGCTCCTGGGACTCTGGGGATTATAACAGACTCTATATTTCTACAGATATATATATAGACTACATACACTCTACGTCCTAAAAAAGAAAATCAAAGGGAAATAAAAACAATCTTAAAGAAAAGAAAAATTCCCACTGGCTCAGGTGGCCCCAGCAGACAGAGAGCCTCTCAAATCAGCTCTCCTCAGAGCTCCAGCAGCAGAGCAGGCCACGGCCCCACAGACAAGACCGTCTCTTGCGGGCCCTGCGGAATTGATCTCGCAGCCTCTGCAGGATGGAGGGCGGAGCTCTCTCTACAGCCCGCAAGACAAAGGCTGTTCCGAGAGCCAGGCTTCTGACTGCAGGGCTGATGTCATATGCCATCTCTTCGAGGGCTGCAAGAGAGAGGAACAGGGCCACGGTCAGAGCCCGGACCCGCGGGGACCCGACAAGACCCCCGTGCCAGGGCCACCCCTGTGGGCTCTGGCCATGGCCAGGAGGGCTCACGGGGATGAGGCCGAAGCCACTGGACGCTATTGCTGCAGGTGGCCCTGAAATCTGTGTGTGTGCTCTGGCCACGCCAGCCCTGGTGCACATGGGGAGCAGAGCCCTCGGCAGCCGGGGCAGGGATTGCAGCTCCCCCTGGCAGCCCCTGCTGGCAGCCCTCTGCCCTCGCTCACCCTGAAAGATGCGCTGGAGCTCTGGCTCGTGTCCCCTGAGGTGCCGCCCAGCCATCCCTGAGAAGAACACAGAGCCTGTCAGGGCCCCAGCGGCACAGCTCCCTGCCTGCCAGCGGCGCTGCCGGCCCTGTGGCCGCACGCCCTCCTGCCCCGGCAGGGCTCAGGCCGGGCCCTTGCCGCATGCCGCCGCCCCAGGGCACGGCTGCCAGAGGGCGGCGGCAGCCCCGAGGGCCGGCGGGGCTCCAGGGCCCCGGGCCCGGACGGCGCTGCCGGGACAGCAGGCAGGGCTGCGGTGGGGCCGAGCTGCAGCGGGGAGGGAGCACGGGCTCGTGGCTCACCAATGAACCTGATGGCCGCCTGTCGCAGGGACTCCTGTGGGCTGTCCAGGTAGAGCAGGGCGTGGCGCAGGTGCTCGGCCGCTCGGCTCCTGTCCTCTGCCAGCTGGAGAGAGCGCCAGGAGGGTTCAGTTGGTGCGGGCTCGGCCCCTTGGCCGGGCACTCTGTGAGGCCAGCACTGGCCTCCCCTGCCCGCACCGCCCTGCCAGGCGGCCAGCAGCCGCTGGCGCCGGGCTCTGGAGAGGGCCGAGGGCCGGCTGCTGCCCGGGCAGCCGCGGTGCCGCCCCGTCCCACAGCCCGGCCGGGCCGGGGCTCCTTCAGCAGCCGGCGCCGTCGGGGCCACAGGAGCCTGGAGCAGATCCCACGCGGCCCAGCCAGGGAAGCGGTGTGTGCGGCGCAGGCTGCCGCCCCCGGCTGCAGCACTGGGCAGGGGCGCGGCTGGCCGCCGCACATGCGGAGCAGCGCGGTCAGGGGGCTTCTCACGGCTGGGGCTGGGCCTTCCCGGCCGCCCTTACCAGGCTCTCGCAGAAGCTCCAGGTCTGCTCCACGCGCAGCATCTGCTGGAGATCCTTCCTGTTCAGGAACGTGGCTGAACAGTGCAGCGTTTCCCAGGAGGCCTGGCGAGCAGCAGAGACCCGCAGATGGCACCGCAGGCCAGGCCACAGGACCCGGGCCCCTGTAGCAAGGCCAGGAGGGGGCTGCAGCCCGCGGGGGGCCAGCGGCAGCCGCCGAGTCCTCACCTCAACCACACGCTGGTTCTTGTCGTGGCAGTGGAAGGAGAGCGGGAGCAGGCTCCGGCGCACGTGTGACTTCAGAGCCTGTTTTTCCCCTTCTGGGAAAAATTCCAGCATCTCTCGGAAGATGAACATGGAGCACAACTGCACTTGGCTATCATGCTGTATGAAAGGAAGAGACAAAGATCTCACAGCGGGGGCTGCTTCCCACCTACCTGGGCCCAGGCCTGAAAATGCACAGGGCACGCCGTGTCCGGGCAGCAGCCAGTGGCCGTGCCTGGAGGCACGGAGCCTTACGCTGTCAAAGAGTGGCAGGAGCGCCTCAGCCAGCTGCAGGGCCAGGGGGGTGGTTATCAGGGCGCCATTGTACAGGAACAAACAGCTGAGGAGAACGATGGTCATCCTAAGCACGTCCCTGTCATTTTCCTGCAGGAGCTCCACCAGCCTTTCATGCAGGCTCCACATTCTTCTGGCCTGTGTGGAACACGAGTGTGTGAAGGGCCAGGCTGCTGCCGCAGGGCCCAGAGGCCAAAGGCCTGTGCCCGAGCTCTCGGGCAGCTGAAGCGGGAGGCAGGAGAGCTGGGAGCAGCTGCCTCAGCACCCGAAGCCTGGCCAAGCCCAAGCGACTGCGTTCCCCAGCCCCACGCCGGCAGCGCGGCTTCGGCCGCTGCCCCCTTCTCACCATCCAGAGATCCTTGCCGAGCACCACGAGGCCTCTGAGTGCCAAGCGATGCCTCTCCCTGCACTGGCTCTGCAGGTTCTTTGACAGGACCGCCAGGACCCTGTCACAGCATTCACTCAAGTTCAGGCAGTCCAGGATCTGAAAGGCACAGGCCGGTGGCAGAGGAGGCAGACGGCAGAAGCCCGGAACCGCACACGGTGGGGCCCAGGCAGCGGCACAGGGCGCGGGCACCGTGCCAGGCATCTGTGGCTGTGGGAGGGCAGAGAGGCGGGCGGCAGCTCGGCCAGGCAGCGCCTGCCTTCAGGGCTCACCTCCACAAGGAAGGCCATGATGGCCAAATCGCAGTATGGCGTGTCTTTGCTGAACAGCCTGAGCAGGTCGAATGCAATGGCGGAACACCAAGGTACGGATGCGTGGCGCATTTCTCTGACAGGAGGAAAAATGAAGCGAGACCCTGAGCCAGCGAGGGCAAACCTCTCCCTGGACTGACTGACAGAGGTCTGCTCTTTTTCTCCAGCACCCTGCATGGGGCCCTGGGCCCTTTGGGAGTCGGCTGCTCTTGGGCGCCCTCCTGTCGCAGCCTTTTGTAGTGTCCGTGCAGTCCGTCCCTGGGTGACAAGGCGCTCTGGCCCACCCACGACCACGGGCACTGTGTGGGACAGCCTGGGCACAGGGCCCAAATGCCGGGGCCAGCTGGGGAGAAGGGGGTCTCACCTGGCCAGCATGCCCACAGCACAGTGGTGGGTGTCAGGACAGAGCAGTGTGTCCCAGCCACCCTTGTCTTCCACCTCCACCACCACATCCACACAGTGCAGTCGGCAGAGCAGGGCCTTCAGGGTCTGCTCTGCAAAGCTGTGTGCAGAGCAAAGCGCAGGTCACGCTGGGAGCACTGGCTCCTGCCCTGGGGACATGGCAGGGACAGGAGGAGTGGCATGGAGCACCTGCTGGGGTTGCTGTCAGGGTTGGTGTCAAGGCCGTGTTCCTGCTGGCATCCCTTCCAGAAGGTATCGACCTCCTCTGGCATCTGCAATGTGCTGAAAAGCACTTGGAAGAGCAGAAGCACAAAGATGCGGGGGAAATACAGTGTCACCACGTGTGGGACACAGGGCACATAGATGATCTTCCACATTGCCACAGTTGCCTGCAAAGGACACAGCAGCCCGAGTCAGCGCTCGGTGCCGAGGTGTCCGTGTGGCAGGGCCCGAGCATGGGAGGGACAGGCCAACGGAGACACAAGGGGAGCACCGGGCCCGGTGGCCCTGGAGCTGCCCCTAGGCCAGGTCTCAGCCCAGCACCCGAGGCAAGGGAGGTGCCATGGGGGAGGCAGGATGGAGACCTGATGCAGAGGTGACCTTGGGGTGAGCAAAGGCCAGTTGCAGAAACTCACAGCCAGGGCAAGGACAGGCGTGTGATCCCCATCGGAGGTGCACGTGCTATGCTCTGGCCAGGCGGTCAGCACATCCAGGAGCGCCAGCATGGCCGGCTCGGCAGTCCTGCATGAGCACATGATGGTCTTCCACATGGTGGCAGCAGCTCTGTGGGGTCAGAGTTCTGTCTCAGGGGCGTCTAGGACACAGCACCACGGCCTGGGCAGCAGTGTGGAGCTGAGCTGCCTGCCCGCCCTGCCTCTGCCCACTGCCCCTCCCTGGCAGCACGCAGGCAGCCCAGCCCTGGGGGGCCTGGCCCCTGAGGGGCAGGGAGGGAGCATGGCAGAAGGCTCGGGGGCTGACATGCCAGGGCCGGCAAAGGGAGGAGCCAGAGGGCCCTGGGATTCTCTGTTGGTCAGACACCTGGCACGGGCTGCACAGGGTGATGGGCCGGTGAGGCCTGAGCCATCTGGGCACGTGGGCCCCGTACCTGTCACACGTTGGGGCCATACGAAGGAGAGCCATCACCACGTCGGTGGGCTTTGCCTCTGTCAGATCCAGAAGGCGCCTGGACACATTGTACTCGGGATACTCGTTGGCCACGAGCCACTGGTGGATGTACCTCACCGTGGCGGGCACCTGGAGAAGGCATGGGGAGACTTGGAAGGCTGCCAGAGGGAGTCATGTGCTCAGCTGCCCCACAGAAGTGCTTCCCTTCCCACCAGAGTGCGATGGCCTCAAAGGCTTCCCGTCAGCAGCAGGCCTGGCTTGGGAGGCCCAGCAATTCCTGGCAGGCTGGAAGCCAGGCCACAGGCTGCTTACTTGCTTTGCACTGGTCTTGGTTTTGAAGATGGGAGAGTATACTCTGAGCACAGTGCCCATGACGCTGGTCTCTTCCTCCTGAATTCTCTTCACGAATTTGCAAACCGTCTGTAGCAGAAAGGCAAGAAGCGAGGCATGTTCAAAGGAGTGCTC
The DNA here is from genome assembly GCF_009819655.1 of Sylvia atricapilla. Lineage (NCBI taxonomy): Eukaryota > Metazoa > Chordata > Aves > Passeriformes > Sylviidae > Sylvia > Sylvia atricapilla. Next base: position 47,038 of record NW_027077048.1, on the reverse strand, counting down.
CGAGCAGGGTGCTGGGCAGAGCAGTGACAACAGGCCCAGCCCAGGTGGCCATGGCTGCAGGTACCTGCGCTGTTCTGTGGAAGAGGCCCCGGGTGCGTGTCTGCTCTTGTGTGCACTCCAGGGCTGCACCTGGCAAAGAGGGAGCGCAGCTTGAGCTGAGGGGCTGCGGGAGAGGCTGGAGAACACAGCCCCGCCCTGCGCTCCCCAGGCAGGGCCAGCCCCTGGGCATGGAGCACGGCTGAGGGGAGTCTGCCCCAGCCCCTGTTCCCTCCTGTTCATGGGCATGTCCCCAGGGATGGCATGGCATGGCATGGGGCCAAGCTGTCTGCAGGCACCAGCCCGTTGGCCCAGCTCTGCCACTCACCTTCCTGCGGTGGCTGGAACTCCTCCACCTCTTCAGGCTGCTGTGCTGGGGCAGTTCCAGGGCCTTCTTCCTCCTCCTTCCCGTGGGCCAGCTTGGCTACGCTCGGGAGCGTCTGGGCCACGTCACTGCCTGGATTCATGGCTACTTGCAGGAGAAGATGGCTCGTTTGCAAAGGTTTGAGTCAGCAACTCCTGCGCTCTGGGCTCAGGGGCTCCTGCCTCAAGGACAGGAGACTCCTTGTCAGTCAAGGCCCGTGGTCAGCAAATGCCACGGTCTGGCCTCGAGGGCAGCTGCAGAAGGGAAACCTCGGGAAGGCCACAGGTGACCAAGTGCTGTGGCCTGGCCTCGAGGTCACCTGCAGCAGTAACGATTCAGAAAAGCTCCGGGTCAGCAAGGAACGAGTGGGCTGTGCAGGGGCTCCTCACAGCACCTCTCTGTCCCGTCCCGTCCCGTGGCGTGCACCGAGCACTGTGGCGTGGCTGCGTCACCGCCGCCAGCTACGTTACCACATGTCACAAAGGGTCTTCTGACACCCTGTCCCATTCCATGCCACAGTGACCATGCTGTGCCGTGTCACAAATGGTCCTTGACACCCTGCCACCTGTCCTGGGGCCACCCACAGTGGCCCAGGTTGGAAGGAATGCCTTGCCCCCCACGTGTCTCAGACGGCCCAACAGGATCTTTAGGAATGGCTCAACCCATAAGCAAACGCTGTCCTGCTCTGCGGGCTCAAGGCAGCAGAAGGAGAGGGAAGGGCACAGGGCTTTCCACAGGAGCCGGCACGGCCTCCCTGGGACACATCCCTCCTGGTGGCCGTCCTAAACGTGGCGGTGGGACACAGACGAGGGAGGCGTGGGCCAGGGTATGAATGCTGCTCGGGCCCCTGGGGAGCACTGAAATGGGCAGGTGTGGCAGAGTCCTCGCCGGAGCAGAGTGCCCTCGAGCCCTGGCAGCGCTGGAGCTGGTCTCCTGCCCCCGAGACCTGTGCCCGAGGGATGCTTCTCTGCCAGAGGGCAGCCAAAGCCAACGTGCACTGGGGACTCTGCTCCATCCTACAGGGGCTGGTGACAGGAACGCCTCGAGCAACTGGGGGCAACACTTGCTATGTGTCAGATGGTTGCTGTTCCTTCCTGGAATGACTTTCTTCCTGGAAGGGATAATCAGTAGCCCAGAAACACCAACAGCTGCTGAATTTTACCGGACAAAGACACTGCGCAGAGACACTGTCATGTTCCCTGGTGCTTTTCCATCCTTCTTGCAATTTGGGAAACAAAGAATTGGCCCAGCCTCTGCTATTCGGCACTCCAGTTGCTGTGTGTCTGCCTGTGGCAGCTCATGTCCAAACACAACCGGGTGCCTGCTGAGTATGGCAGTGGACGGCCACAAGCAGGGAGGTCCCCAGGGAACATCAAGGCAGACACCTGGGGGAGTGCAGACCATAGGGATCACTCTGGGTAGAGAAGCTCTTCTGTGTGTCTGATGACGGTGCCAGCCCCCTGAAGGAGCAGCCAAGACAAGTGCTGGAAGCAGATGTGTGCTGCCCTTTTGTGCTGTCAGATGCACACGGGACAGACTCGTTGCCACAGGTCCACCAGACTTGATCCAGGAACAATGGAGGGCCATGCACGGCTGGGGAATAGGCTCCAGCAAGAGCAAATCAGGACCTTCTAGCAGCAAAGCCTGAGGTCATGAAGCGGGCCATCGCCTCAGCAGACACCACAGTGCTTCCCTCCAGCCCTGAACATCGGCCACAGGTGCCTGCTTTCTTTCAGTGCCTGCTGCTCCTTCCTTTGTTCCAAGCCAGTCCAGGATTTAGTTCGGAAGCTGAAGCACTTATCTTTAAGGTGCCTGCATGGAGCAGAGGGGCAGCAGCTGCAGCGCAGGCCTCTTGTCCCTCTCGTGATGGCACCAGTGCCGCTGCCTTGGGACGCCTGCCCGTGGAAGGCTGTGGCTATAGGACAGGAAATGAACGACACTCACAGTCAGGTCGTCAGGGCAAAAACAGGGGACTTTATTTTCCTACTTCGATTTATACGGATGTTGGACAAAGACCAGGGACTGGAGGATAAGGTTGCCGCCTTCTCCAACCCCACTGGTCAAACTAGAAGTTCATCAATTGTCACTCCTCAAGAGAGGAATGATAAACAAAAAGGAGAGTTTATCGTAACATCACTTTGTTTACATGAAAATCTGTGAGAAACTCCACTTCAAAAATGCAAAGATCAGAAGGCTGAAAAAGATCAGGACGACAGAAGGCGAGTCTGCCCTCGAGCACCGCTCTTGAAGTCAGTCAGGGCCAAAGGCCCATCTGCAGCTGTGAGGCTGGCAAGTCAAAAAAAAGCCATTGCGGCCAATTCTGCCGAAGCCTTTTGCCAAACCACGCGCAGTGGTGCCCACAGCGTGCCCCCTTTTGGCATCGCGGCTGGTGCGGGCGCCTCGGCGAGCAGGCGCCGGCGTTGGGGCTGCTGCTGTTCCTGTGCACGCTGTTCCTGGTGCTGTTTCTGTGGCCTCCAGGGGCACCAGGGCAGCGGCGACTCGGCCGCCGCGCTCGAGGAGACACCGCCGCCCTCCCCATGGAGGCAGAGGCTCTGCGGGCCCAGAGCTCTGTGTCAGGGGGCCTCGGTCTCGGCACCGTGGCCTGGGCAGCCGCAGGGGCCCCGGCTGGCCGCCAGCCCTGCCTCTGCCCACTGCCCTGGCAGCGCCCGGTGGCTGTGCCCTGGCAGGGCCCCCTTGTCTTCCTTGTCCCCAGCCAGCCCAGCCTGGGCACCTTGGGGCCGTGCCCAGCCTCCTGCTGAGGCCCAGCCTCGAGGGCTTCTGCCACAGGCGTGGGAGGCTCTCTGGGGAAGAGCCAGAGCAGCCAGGTGGCAGGAACAAGGCGGGTGCTGGGGGGGGCTGCTCATGGCCGCTGACACCCAACTGCTCGGGGATTCTCACCAGGCCAGCCCCTCAGGGGCCTCCTGTCCCCTTGGAGTGTCCTCCTGCCACTCGTTCCCTCCCACATGGCCCTCGTGCCTTTCCGCTGCCCTCTCCCATCGGGGCCTCCGCAGCACAGGAGCCTGGAGCAGAGCCCGTGCTGAAAGGAGTTATCAACAGTTGCCTCATGGAAGCATGAGGGAAGTGTCAATGGTCTGGAAATATTAATTACAAGTTTATGAGGCAAAATGCACTTTAGCCATGTTTAGAGAAACAGCACCTTTTTGAAATAAAAGCAACAGAACCTGTTGAAACTGCTGAAGCAGGCAACGAAAGACTGTGCATGCTTCAGAAAGAAAAGGTCAAGAAATGCAGAGTAAGATTGTTGGCCGTCATCAGAACGACCACTGAGGAAGACTCGGAGATGTCCTCAGTGGGACCACCAGAGTACACTGGGCTTGGTAGTCACATATGCTAATGATAATGATGACTTCCGAGAAGTAATTGGTATAACCACTCCTAACCAAGGAATGTATCAATCAAATAGCATGTGTGTCTATGGGCAATGTGGACAGAGACTGTTATAAATAACGAGTCCAATTTCATAAAAAATGCCAATTTTTGGATTAAATGTTGCGAAATAGAATTTTATGGAAAAAAGCCAAAATCAATCGGACAGCACGGACCCTGGGATCGATGCTGGGTGAATCTCCGATCCGACTGCGTGCCGTATCCCTCCCCGTTCACAAATTCTGCCCGTGCACCGTCCAGTTTTATATAGTTTTTCTTGCTCGAGGCAAAAGTTGCCTCACCCCTTTGTCCACTCTGTTGGTGTTTCAAATTCATATTTCTTTTCTTTCCCTCTGCTGGTCTGGTGAATGGTTTTCCGGGCAGTGTTGGGGCTCCTGACTCGAGTTTTGGGAACTTGGCATTCACACGCCCACTGGTCTGATGTAGATAATATCCCAATCAGGTGATGATCACCGAGTTGTTAGCAATCCCATCACTGGAGAAGTCCCGTCTCCTTCAGGAGACTCCTTCTTTTATTTTGCAGATGAACGGGTCTCCTGTTCCTGGCAACTACTTATAGTTGCAGCACACCTTTTATTTCAAGGAGGCAGAGGCATTTGATACAGTATGTTTTATACAGGATATCTATCTAAAAAGAACAAATTAATTCTTCAACACTTCTAAGAGAGACACGGGGTTATTATAAAGAAGAGTTTTAAGAAAAAAAAATCAGCTAAGTAAGGCATGGAAGTGGGGTTTAACAAGGCAACTATACATCAGTAGGTTTTTAGCTAACAGGTGTTTTTCAACAGCAAAATTGTAATTATTTGCAATGTAAGCCGTGTGAAATGTGGGGTTGTGTTTCATGTCAGGTAGAAAAAGGTGGCCTGTATAGTTGTTGTTGTGAAATGTGTGGAACGAGGCCATGGGACTGTCATAAAAATTAGTTTTAATGACCCAAGAGAAAAAGCATGGAAAGAGGCTTTTTGAACAAATATTTTGCACGCTTCTAAGAGAATAATGTGAGTTTTAAAGTTTTCACAATGTAACTTTTAAGGGTTTTTTAGGCCTTTGACGTGTAGGATGGAAGGATATGCAAGTATCATTATTTGCTTTGAAAATAAAATATTATAAGCTTTAAGCTGCTTTGTAATAAGAGGTTTTGAACTATAGCTTTAGAATGCATAAAAAGAGCGGTAATCACCTAAATAAAACAAGGAAATGAGCTTATCCCAAGCTAAAAATCGAGGGTCCTGGAAAAGAAAACTAGACCTCACCATCACAGATGTATGATCCTGGTAAGGGAAGCTAAACATCACCCTCACTGATTTATGGTCCTGGAAAGAGAAGCTAGGCTTCACCATCACTGACGTGAAAAAGGGAAACTGGACATCACCATCAGTAATTTACAACCTTGGGGTATAAAAATTCGACGTCACCAACAGGAAGTGATCACCACGGGGTATAAAAATCAGGCTTCGCAAATAGAAACTAAGAGGAAAGCATAAAAAACCCTGCTGAGAAGTGCTTATGAAGATGCTCAATAAATACCAGCAAAAATCAGCAGCCGATGTGCAGCTGGAGGGGGAACCTTCACTGTATCCAGTGCGCTGCTTTGCTCACACATTACCATTTGAATTAATGAATTAATAAATTGATTGTTGCTTGCTATATTGGCTGAGTCAAGCTCTTATTCTTTACAGCCTTAAACCACCTTGTAGTATAAGTTTTAAACTACCCTTTGTGTAAGTTATCAATTGTTTTTAGTATAGAGGAATTTGCAATCCTTTAACAAGGGGAAGAGGGACTAACACTCTGAGAGGCTTTACAAAGATATTTTGGAAACATGCTGACTTTGGGCTTTTGGGATAACTGAGAGACAGGGGCCCACAACAAGTGTTAAGGCATGTTATGCTTTAAAGTTGTGAAGCAGGTAAGAGCAAGCTTGCAAAATGTATGCTGACTAAAAAAATATATATGCTTGCTTAAGCAAAGTGTATAACCAAAAATAATGCTAGTGGAAAAAGATATTTTAAAAAGAAGAATATGAGACTGGAGAGACATGAGAAGATCACCTCAGACCACTTCCCCAACAGATCTTCAAAAGGCACAACTACTGATTATGAAGAAAAGCAAGTAGAAAATAACTGAAAATTCGGGCAAGTGAGGCGCCTAGAATGGTGTAAGAGACCGCTGTTTGGGAGCTGAATCCGTGCGTTGCTTGGGGCGGAGACCCCTCGCACACCAGCGCTGCGATTTGCTCACGCTCTTTACCGAGCAAATGGATAAATTTGCTATTTTACTTGATGCGTTGTCAAGTCTACCTTTCCATTCATCTCACTTCTAGCCTGAGAAAAGGTAACAAGCGGCTCTGGCTCCCTCCGTGCCCCCGTGGCAAGGCCCCTGCCCTGGAAGCCCACTGGGTCCCGTGTCGGGCCGGGCCCAGTGACTGCCGGGCAGGGGGACGGGAGGAGAGAATGCCCCGTCCCGGCCGCGTCAGGCCTCCAGCGGCCGCGAGCATCGCTCCGCTAAAGCCGCATGTCCATCGCGGCCCCGGGAGGCCTGGCAGGGCCGGGCCGGGCCTCCCCCAACAGCGGGTGCCGGGCAGAGGAAGCGGGGGAAGCCCCAGCCACAGGAGAGCTGCTGTGGGATCCCAGCCGTCCCCCGCCCCGGCGCGCTCCAGCCACCGCTACCAAGAGCCTTGCCCAGGGAGGGAGGGAGGGACAGGCCCAGCCGTGCCACAGATCATGCGGCAAAGACCAAGGGCAGCTCTGCAGCCGTGCGGGGTGCCCCACAGCTGGACCACCTTTGGCCACTGCCTCTAAGAGCCATCATGCCTTCTGCAGACCTGGGACAGTGTTAACTCTTGCCTTGACAGATGAAACTTGCAAAGCACTAATCCTCTCTGATCCGGGAGAGAAAAGGGACAGAGTGGAAACATGTAGAGAGACAATATGAAGACATCAAAGTCACCAAAGGAGGAGTTGAGTCTTAGATAGAAAAGAGAACGAGAAGATGCCTGGTCTTAGACTGAAATTCTTTGTTAAAGCCGTGGTAATTGACTGTAATATACTAGAATATCCCTTTAAGTCATAGAAATATGTATGGAGGAGATGAAAAGAGTGTTCAGATTGCAGATATAAGCAACGGTATTTGTGGTGGACTAAGTAAATGTTGAAGTAGCTGTGATCTTGTGAGAAGCTTGAACAGAGAGAGAGATGAGACAAAGATTTGCCCCCAGAAAGAGAAAAGATCTCTGTTTCTAGAAGTGAAAAGAACCTTTGCTTTTGAACCATCCATCTTTAAAATGGTGGTTCATTAAAATGGTAATGAACCATCTTTAAAATGGTGGTGCCTAAAATGGTACCCCGTGAGTGTACATGACCGTAATACAGCTGTGGGAAGGCTGTGTGATATGGAAGGGACTTCACAGATGCAGATTCCCAGGCAGCTGCTTTTGTGAGAATTAAAAAGCCACAGAAACCAGTTCTTTCTTGTGGGGAAGTTTCAATAGCAGACCAAAAGAGACTTGTCTCTCTAAATGAATTGATGAAGGACTGTTTTAGATGTGGTAACTGACCTAGAGTCTAAGTTTTGTCTCTACACTGTGTCAGAGCTAAAGAAAGGAGTTTGTGGGAAAGAGGGGAGGTATTTTGAAGGTTTTATTCTGATTCTTACAAATTTTTTCTCTCTTGTAGTTTTGTTAATAAACCTGTCTTTATACCCTTTTAAGTTTTGAGCATGCTTTGCTTTTCTCCTAATCCTATCTCACAGCAGAAAACAAGTAAATAATTCTAATCTCAAACCACTACAAAAATGGTGCACCACCTGGGGACAGAAATTGGCGAACCTGAGACCACTACAGCGTGTTAGGAGGAGCAATCCCCCACATACCCAGCACCAAATAAAGCAAATACCCACCTCACTGAGTCGGTCTCTGAGGTGACTCTTGGCTCAGCACTAGAGTGAATCAGTTCTTATTTCAAAATGTTAGAACTTAGCAGTATCTATGAACTAAAACACAGCATCTGGTTCTGGCAAAACAAACGCGTTGGTTTTCCTTCCTTTAACCTTTGTATTTCTGGACGAGTTTGTCTTCTCGATTGCTAGATTGGGTACCCCACTCTTACATATACTGCAATTATTAACACAAACCCAATCACAGTAGTGCCAGTATCACAACTGCGGGATGTAGCTTAGGTTGGAAAAGCTTGTGGCAACTGGGGAACGTCCAAGCAAGTTTTGTCACCAGTGATTTTCTCCTTCCCTCCCTGTTTGTTGTAGGACATTATGTGCTTTTTTTATATTGTGATGGACACTGATCAGTGTCTTCTGACTTTTCTTCTTCTGCTGTTGTAGCAGTTTGTGCAGGCCAGGATGTCCCAACAGTTTTTTGACCATGGTAATATTAATTTCAATGGGTGTTGGAGAAAAGTTGACGTGTAGGTTCTGTAACACAGCTTCTGGTAGGTAATAGTTGAAATCACATCCTGCTCTGTTTCTAAAGTTACAAATACCTACTTTTGAGTGTTTGGCAAGCTGGATGTGTTATCTACTGTTAAATTGTCACAAGGGGTTCCAAAAGACAAACACCAGATGGATTCAAGATGGTTGTTGGAGTGCATTTCAATGTGACTTTGTTCTGGCCTTTCAGAGGGTTACTTTCACACTGTCTTGGGAGGTGACATGGTGATGGGGATATCCCATTGTCATTTGTGCAGGAACTGTCACTGTTCCCTACCTGGGGCCTCCCACGGCTTGAGGGATATCAGGAGAGGTGTAAGCTCCACTCAGGATCCCACAGAGGGTGGGGACAGGGCTGCCTCTTCCCTTCCGGTGGGGGATCGGAGGACCGGCCGTGGGGGTGTTGGGGTGTGTGCGTTTTTCTAGCTGGGGGTATTGCTGTGTTGTAACTTGGCGCTAGAATCGGATCTGCCTGCCTTCAGCGTTTCTGCTGGCTGCCGGTGAGTGATACTGAGATCCACTGTTACTTGACCTGATCTGCCTGCCCTCTGTTTCCTGCCCATTGCCGGTGATGGTGCTGAGATTGGTTGTTGCCCGTGAATTTACAAAAGGAGCAATTTTCCCTCTTTGCCCTCACCCGAGACGCCATCATGGGAAGGGTATGCCAAGTGTGTGGCATGATGGCGTTGAGAAGAAAGGGCGAAAAGAGAAGAACAGTTCTTGGGTAGCCCATTTACATACAGGATAAAGAATCTTGTTAAGTGACACCATGTGGTCTAGCTTGCCCTGGTTTGGTTGGAACATGATTGTGGCTACATTTTTTCAATTTGCAGCTCCTTATTGAAACATGGGTCTAATGACTAAGAGCACTGTGGCTACTATCCAGTTTGTAGAATGGGTCAACAAGGAATTCGCTACTTGCAGACTTCTTCTGGAATGTGGAGGTATGGCTATATAACTATCACGGACTAACGTCATCTCTTTGTGATGAAGCAACACAGCCCAACCTTTCACTCACTTCTTTAAGCCCAACTCTTCAGCTTTTGAAGAGTTTAAATTTTACCCTAGAAGCTGAAGAGGTCATATACTTGTTTATGGTTTTGCTGTGTTTATTCAGCAAGGTCCATTCACCATTCAGAGACAGGATGAGGTTACCTTAGCTAGCTACCCCAAAACCTGACACAGAGGTCAGAGACACAGTCCAGCAGTACCATCTGCAGTCAGAGGGAAAGGCCGATGGTGCAGCGGTGGAATCCAAGGAAGTTACAAGTGTCTGGGTTCCAGCTCAACCACAAGGCCAGTCCACAGCCAGCAGCGTTCTCTCGTCTGCAGGGGAGGAAGTCTAAAACCAGACTGATGTGCCCTAGTTAATGATGATGGGGAACTAAGGCCCTCACCAAGGCCCGCAACCAGCAGAGGAGCCCGAGTCCACGATCATCACTGAGTCTCTGTTGTTTGACAGTCTCCACAGTCTGCGGAAAGACATTGCACAACAGAGGCTCGAGGTTTTGACCTGGCTGATTCAAGTTTGGGACCTTTTGGGTACATGTGTGCAACTTGATGATACCAAAGCAAGATTTTTGGGCTCCTTGGCCCAGGATGTGGGGATCAAACAGGTGTTTGTGAGGGAGCCAGGGCCCCTTTCTCTCTGAGAGTGGCCTATAACAAGTGTAAGAGAGAAGTTTATTTACAAGGACAGCCTGCAAAATCACCATCATAAAAAGCCCTGGATGAGCAGGATGGAAGAGACCCAATGCCTGTGTGTCTCAGTCTGAAAATCAGATGTCTGCCAAGGAAGAAAGGAACTTCCCTTGGAATGGGAAATATTACCCTTCCCTCCAAATTATTATAACCTTGAAATTAAGGGGCTTGCAGGCAAAGCTCTGGGCAAAGGAATAGCACTTCTTTCAGTGTATGTGTGTATAACAAGGCAAACAAACAACAACCCCGGCAGCAACACCCAAGAGCCCAGAGACCCAGTCCCAGCCTTCTCCCGGCCACAGGCACCTTCCCCTTTGGTGCAGTTCCGGGCACAGCCGGCAGGGGCGCTGCTGGCTCCCGGCCGGGCAGGGCGGGTGCCATGATTCCCCCGCGGCTGCAGGGGGCGCTGTGGCGTGGGCTCGGCCGCCCCTCTCCACACGTGGCAATGGCGGGGGGCTGGTGGAAGAGATGGAGAAGGAGCTTCCTTTCCGAACCTCCAGGGGCAGCTGGGCCCGGTGAACCTTTGCATAGTGAAATGGGCTGCAGCAGGAACCCTGGAAGCAGCAAGCCATGGCAGGAGAAGCTCCCTGGCCAAAATCTTGGGGTATCTCTGCCCTTCTCAAGAGAAAACCTCTCAGGTGAGACAGTGGCTAGGTGTACCCTTCCACGTCCTACTTCTCCCAGCCACATCTTTTGTTCTCTTGAGTATTGATCTCTTAGCAACAAATGGGAGAAAATTCCCTAAGACAAAGATGGAAAAAAAATAAGAAAAAAAGGAAAAACCTCCACCTCTAACACTGAGACAAATGGCAGTATTGGAGATACTTTTTGGAAGGGATGGACAGCATAATCTGACAAGGTCAGGTGCAAATGTGGTGGAGCCTTGCACAGCAGGGGCCATCTGAATACTCCATCTTCATGGGAACAATGTATTTTGGGGACAACCAAGAGACAGTGAGTTCTGTAGCAAGCAAACTCAGGAATTATGAGACCATGGTCCATGGCCTGATGTACGCTCATGTCTCTGCTGTGGTTGAGTCTCAAGGACAGGAAAAACTCGGAAGATGATGAAGAAGATGAGGAAGGACAGTTCCCATGTGGCACCAGTGCAAACCAGAGGCCCCAACCTCAGAGCCCAACATCCCCCAGCTAGGGAGAGGGAGTACAAGCCCCTAGCTGGACTGGTGGTTCTTCCCGTGTGAACATGGGGAAGCCATGAGAAGGTGGGGTGGGAAACCCATCTCTATCCTAGCAGCATAAGTATGCCAGCTAAAGGAGGAAACTACTAACAGAGGGAGTTCCACCAAAATGAATGTAGCTGCAGCTTCCTGTGACCGAGCTGCCTTCTCCTCCCAAGAAGGGAGGATGACATGTCAGACCCCCTTGAAGGAACATCCACAATATATGCCCAGGGAGGGAACTTGTGTCCAGGACTAGAGAGGCCCTGCCTTCTAGCCAGGTAGAGGCCCGGAAAAATTGTGTCTTCTGGCCTATGTGGATCCAATAGCCTGGCACATCAGAACCATAGAAATACAAGGCTTTTGTTGACACTGGTGCAACTGTGTACTCAATCCCATCAGGACATGTGGGGGCAGAACCTGCTTCTATTGCTGATACGACAGGGGGATCACAGCAGTTGACCCTGCTGGAAGCTGAGGTGAATGTGACTGGGAAGGGGTGGAAGAAACACTCTACTGAGGGCCGTCCAGAGGCTCTGTGTATTCCGGGCATGGATTACCTCCAGAGTGGCTATTTCAAAGACAAAAAAGGAGTCAGGTGAGCTTTTGGAATAACTGCTGTGGAGGTAGAGGGCATTAAGCAATGGAAGGTCCTTGCCTGGGCTGTCTGAAAACCCTTCTGCTGTTGGGCCCTGGAAGGTAGAAGCACAATAAGTACCAATTGACACCTTAGTGGTGCATCATTGGCAATACTGGATGAATTGACATGCCATGATCTCCATCCACAAGATCACCCATGAGCTGAAAAGTCAAGGGGTGGTCAGGAAAACCCACTCACGCTTCAACAGCCCCATTTGGCCTGTGCACAAGTCTGATGGAGAATGGAGACTGACTGTGGACTATCGTGCCTTGAATGAAGTGACTCCACTGCTGAGCATTGCCATGCAGGACATGGTGGAAGTCCAGTACGAGCTGGAGTCCAAGGCAGTGAAGTCACTATTGACATTGCTAATGTTGCAGTCATTATGTCACTATTGGCATTGCTAATGCATTTTTCTCCATTCCTCTGGCTGCAGAATGCAGGCCTCAGTTTGGTTTCACCTGGAGGGGCATTGCAGTACACCTGGAACAGACTTCCCCAGGGGTGGAAACACAGCCCCACCATCTGCCATGGACTGATCCAGGCTGCTCTGGAAAAGGGTGAGGCTCCAAAACATCTGCAATGCATTGATGGCATTGTTGTGTAGGGGAACACAGCAATGGAAGTATTTGAGAAAGGAGGAAAAAATAATCCTGATTCTCCTGGAAGCTGCTTTTGCCATCAAGAAGAGCAAGGTGAAGGGATCTGCCCGAGAGATCCAGTTCCTAGGAGTAAAGTGGCAGGATGGACAGTGTCAGATTCCCACTGAGGTCATCAACAAGATCACAGTGATGTCTCCACTGACCAGCAAGAAGGAAACACAAGCTTTCCTAGGCACCATAGGCTTTTGGAGAATGCACATTCCAGAGTACAGCCAGATTGTGAGCCCGCTCTACCTGGTTACCTGCAAGAAGAATGATTTCCACTGGGGCCCTGAACAGCAACACACCTTTGCCCAGATCAAGCTGGAGATCGCTCATGCAGTGGTCCTTGGCCCAGTCAGGATGGGACCAGAGGTGAAGAATGTGCTTTACTCTGCAGGTGAAGCCATGGTCTGTCCTGGAGCCTTTGGCAGAAGGTGCCTGGGGAGACTCGAGGCCGACCGCTGGGATTCTGGAGCTGAAATTACAGCTGAAATTACAGTGAAGCCAGCTACACTCCAACAGAGAAGGAGATCCTGGCAGCCTATGAAGGAGTTCAAGCTGCCTCAGAGGTGACTGGCACAGAGGTACAACTTCTTCTGGCACCCTAACTGCTGGTGCTGGGGTGGATGTTCAAAGGAAAGGTTCCCTCTACGCACCATGCCACAGATGCCACATGGAGCAAATGGATTGCCCTCATCACACAGCATGCCAGTACTGGAAACTCAAATTGCTCTGGGATCTTGGAGATGATTGGGAATTGGCCTGAAGGTGAGAACTTTGGTCTCATGGAGGAAGAGGAGCAGAAACAGATGTCGCATGCTGAGGAAGCTCCACCTTACTACCAGCTGCCACAAGAAGAAACACACTACACTCTTTTCACTGAGTTCCTGTCGCATTGTAAAGACAAACTGAAAGTGGAAAGCAGCTGTATGGAGGCCCATGCGACAGGTCACAGAAGCTTATGAAGGAGAAGGTGGATCAAGTCAGCTTGCTGAATTCAAAGCTATCCAGTTGGCCTTGGACATTGCTGACCAAGAGGAGTGGCAATGAGACATAGACTTCAAAGAATTAAGGATTTTAGAGAAGTTAAGATTTTAGTTAGAGATAAGCTTTGCTGGAATTAATTAAAGTTTGTTAAAAATTAAAAGTTTGTGGTTAGTTAAGGGAAACCAGATTTGAGTTAACTTTCCCAGGCCTAAAGAACTGATTGCTTGTCAACTTCATGTTTGCTTAGCTGGGTTTGTAATGAAGAACAGAGAACCTGATAAACAGATTTAGAAACACAAGACAGTTACAGAAACTCCCATACTCCAAAACCTGTTGAAAGTCACATACCTGGGGAAATGGGAGTCCTACCAGAGCTCATTTGTCACATTTACATTGAAAAAGTAGAAAGCTCAGAGTGAGGAAGAGTCATCTTACTTACTCATTTTAAGCCCTCTCCCCTTGAAAAAGACCACTGACCCATTTCAAAGGGCAAACTGCGCATGCTTAATTGCTTTTTTGCTAATTACCATCTGAAGTGGAGAATTGTGGGAATACACAAGTCTGAGAATAAGACAGACTTAATTAGCATAACTAGTCTGGTGACTAGGATGCCATGGCAAGGACAAACAGAACTTTGAGCTTATGAGAAGATGAGATTAAAACCTGTTTAAGGGAAAAGATTCAATCAACCCCCTACGATAAAGATGTTGTATAATGCATGAGTTGCTTGTATGATATTCTAACCTAATTATTGTAGTAGAAATGATTAACCTCACTGAAATGGTATATAAGACTTGGAAAACCTCAGTAAAATCCAATTCTGATCATGAATCAGTCTTCCCGTCTCTCCATCAATCGCCGATAGAGAATGGGACATACCGGGGCTATGAATATGCATTTGTGTTTTGGGTATTCAACATCGTTGTAAATAAAATGACTCTGTGATTGTCTGTAAATTGTGGTGTGTATTTGGGAGCTATCCCACATGCTGCCCGGTACTGTAATAAACATACACTTTCTAACTTTAAACTGTTAGAGAGTTTTTGTCCGCCTCAGTTGGATGTCGGTAGTAGATTGATATTCATATATTTTTAATAAATCAGCCAGAACTCTCCCTCTACACTGATTCATTAATGGTAGACAATGCTCTGTAGAGGTCTCCTCTGTCTGGAAAGATGGAAAAAGGCCAATTGGCAGCACAGGGGAAACCCAAGCTGGGCTGCTGACGAATGGCAAGACATTGCCACTCGGGTAGAGAAGCTGCCTGTGAAAGTCTGCCATATAAATGCCCACGTCCCCAAGAGTCGGGCTAATGAGGAACATCCAAACAATGAGCAGGTGGATCAGGCGGCAAAGTGAGGCGTTACAGATAGATTTGGATTGGCAACACAAGGGACAGTTGTTCCTGGCTTTATGGCTCCCTGATGCCTCAGGCCATCAGGGCAGAGATGTAGCAGTGCATGCATGCATACCTACCTATAAGTAGGTATGAGACCAAGGGGTGGATCTAGCCATGGGCAGCATCTCCAGGTTATCCATGATTGTGAAATGTGAGCTCTGATCAAGCAAGCTAAGTGGGTGAAGCCCCTGTGGTATGGGGGCCGTGCTCCAAACATAAGTTTTGGGAAGCCTGTCAGATTGATTACATTACACTGCTCCAGACCCACCAAGGCAAGTGCTACATGCTCACAATGGTAGAAGCCACCAGTGGATGGTTGGAGACCTACCCTGTCACACTACTGCCCGGAACACCATCCTGGGTCTTGAAAAGCAGGTCCTTTGGAGGCATGGTACCCACAAGAGAACTGAGTCCAACTACGGGACTCATTTCAGGAATAGCCTTATAAACACCTGGGCTAGAGAACATGGCATTGAGTGAGTGGACCATATCCCCTACCATGCACCAGCTGTCAGGAAAGTTGAGCAGTTCAGTGAACTCTTAAAACAACATTTTTGTTGGAAGCCAATGGGGAGGGAGGGTGGGACCTTCAAGCAGTGAAAGGCGCATTTAGCAGAGGCTACATGATTAGTTAATACCAGAGGTTCCACCAACCAAGCTGGCCATTCCTGATCTGAACCCCTGCGAAGAGCAGATGGAGACAAGGTTCTGGTGGTGCATATGAGAGGTATGCTAGGAAAAGACTGTTTGGATTAATTCTGCCTTGAGTAGAGAAAAACTGAGAGTGCGGCTGAGCACTGGTGCAGGTGCCCAGGAGGTGATGGAGTCTCCATCCCTGGAGGGAATCAAAACCACCTGGACACATCCTGGGCAGCTGCCTCTGGGTGGCTCTGATGGAGCAGGGGCTGGGCAAGGTGACCTCCAGAGGTGCCTCCAGCCTCACCCAACCTGAGATTCTGTGACTCTGAGAAAAAACAGGTTGCAGTTTCCTAGGGACAAATGAAAAAGCTCCACACATGGCAGGGTTCTCCTGCCCTCACCAAAGGGGTTCATGTCACATGTCTCCCTTCTGCACATTCCTCCCTGGAGTGGTTCCTAAGGTCACTCCTTGAGGCAGAGAGAAGTGTTTGCCTGTGGTCATTGGTTTAGGTGATCAATCTTTAATTAAGAATTGGTTTTGCTGGCTTGAAGAGAATTGCTTCAATGTTGCTTCAAATAGAACTCACTATATTGGAAGCTATAGTTCTCTGTACTGGGTAGTAAGTAATTCTGATAAAGATCTTTTAGTTTATTTGTGATCATAATAAACTCTTTATTTGTCTATAAATATATCCTTCATTCTATGGAACACAGTTGTATAAAGGTTCAATTACACCTATTCCATCCTTTAAACACAAACTATTGACTAAGTCTATGAGTGCATCAAGCTGTATCCTGGCTTGTCTCTGAGAAGCTGAGGAAGCAAGGAGGTCCTTTCTGCACCTTGTGACTCAACAGGAGTGTTCTGCCTGCTCCCTGCACAGCTCTCCAGGTGGTCCTGCTGGTCCCGGGCCAGCTGTGACTGCAGCAGGGACACCTGAAAGAGGCACAAGGCTCGGCTCAGACAAACCCACGCTGGCAGGAGCATCCGCAGCCCCACGGAACCAGCTCTCGGGGCAGACACAGCCTCCAAGTGCAGCCCTCACCAACACTCTGCCCTGCGGGAAGGGGAAAGGAACAGGCTCCCAGACTGCCCCTGAACAGAGCTCAGATGATCAACGAGTCCAGTTCATGGCTGGCAAACCCTTCCCATGTACATCCCTCAGCTGTTACAGGTCTATTAGAGAGAGTTCCAACAGCATTTAGGAACCCAACTCTGATTTCAAAAGCACAAACTTGGGCCACTGACCCCTCTCTCCACAGGCTGTGCCTCAGCACAAGGGCTACTGCTGCTCTGAGCTACTGGAGGTCTCTTCTCGAGAAGCTGACATAGTCTGCCGGTCAGGCTGGGAGACAGGCAACGTAAAGTAGTCTGGGAGGAACACTCTCCTAAAAGTTCTGATTCTTCTCCCATCAGGATCCACCTGCACGTTGGATGGGAGAAAGAGTCAGAGAAACCTGTCAGCAAGCAAGGAGCAAAAGGACCTCAGGACATCAAGGCAAGAAGATGTCTCTGCTCTGAGACCCTGAATTGAACCAGACAACGCTGGGGGCAAAAAGCTCTCACTGGGGTCTGTGCAAGAGAGATCAGTGTGTGTCTGGGGACACAGGGACAGAGAGGCAGCAGAGTGAAGGTGCCTTTGTGAAAGCCGTGGGCTGTCACAAGAGGGAGAACAAACAAAAGGGTGTGCCCACAGCAGGCACAGGGAAAGGGAGGGAAACAAGCAGAGGTCTCCAAAGCACTGCCTGGGCTAATGTGTTGTGTTCCAGAGGAGCCTGAGGCTCCTCACAGGCAGCACACTTTACCTGCTCGCCAGTTCTCCTGGGCTCAGTGGTTGATTCAGGCTTCTCTGTCCTGTCTTTTGCTGATGTTGCAACCAGATCCTGCACACGTTCCACGCCCTCCCTGGAATGCTCTGATACCTGCTTCCCTTCTGCTCCAACAGCCTGCTAAGTATTCAGAGGAGATAATTCCCTTATTTCAAACACCAGAAAAGCTCTCCCTCAGAAACCTCCATCTTGGGAAGCATACTGAAAGCACCAGCAATGGCAGCTGCTGTTCAGCTCTCTGGGTACAGAACTCTGCTGCTCAGTTTAGTCAATCACTCTGCTCACCTGCTCCATTCCTTTGAATGCAGAATCCAAACCCCCACGTGTTGCCTCCCCTTGCCTGGGCATGGGAGAGCTAAATGACTCTGGGTATGTCCCTTGCCAGAGGACAAGGAGCACCTGTGCTCTGGGCTCAAAGTTTCACAGCATCTGCCCTATGCAGCTCTGATGCCCTGGCCTCCAAAAGCCTCTGGCACTGTTTCCTTGCAAGTGTTGTGTCAGGCCCTGCTGGCTTGCCTGGGACCAGACAGCTCCTTCCCAACAAACATCTCTACTCTAAACTCTGTGTTGTCATCCCAAATTACCGCATCTTCTACAACCGCCAAAACAATTTACTCTGAGCACCAGCAGTGCAGACGCTTTTCAGGCATCGGTACAAAACTCTGCTGCGTTTAGTCCATCACTCTGCTCACCTGCTCCATTCCTTCCCACACCAAATCCAAATCCCCACGTGTTGCCTCTCCTTGTGTGGACACAGCAGAAGCAGCTCCCCATGCCCAGCTTTTGGCCTGGACCTGATGTGAACAGCAAGCTCCAGAGCTGTATCCATCATTCTGGGCATGCCAGGAAACAATCCCAGATAGTCAATGGTCTCTGGCTGGAGCCAGGCACACAGACAAGTCTGCCTGCTGCAGCCCAGGCTGCTTTACCCAAGCAGGCCTGGACTGACAGGGATATAGAGTCCCACCTCTTTATGGGAAACATCACTGGAATAATTCAGGGATGTTATAGTGGACTGAACGTTAATGCCAGTGCCTACCTGGAGAATGAGACTGGCCCGTACCAGCATCAGGAGCCCTTCCTTGTAGGACTTGCCAACTCTTTCTTCAAAATCCCTTTGGCCATTTCACTCTTGCGCAGTGCAGCACTAAGGACGTGAGTGTTCTCTCTCCCTTCGAGATCTTCTCTTCCTCTCTCTTTCAAGGCAGCAGCAGCGCCATGCTCCAACTCTTCCTGCATGCCTTCCCTCTCGATTTCCAGTTGCTGAGTTATTTCATTCCAACTCTGAATGTGGGGTGCACGCATTTCATTCTTCTTTTCAAGATCTCTCATCTGCTGCTCGTACAATTCCCGTTCATGCTGCCAAAACAGGGAGAAAAAGGGTCACTCATTCCCTCTCTCAGTTTGCTTTTCATAACACATCTGGACTCCTGCCGCAGGCCCAGGCACCAGCTGCCCCTCTCTCTCTGCCTCTCAGGATGCTGCAGACCTTTGCTGGCTCCACCCTTGATGCTGCATCTTTCCCAGCTCATTGAGCCCATTCCAGCTTCCTTTCTGCCCTTCCCTGACCTCTTGCAGCTCCACTCCCGTGTTCCTTTGCAGAGGAGCTGCCAGAACTGCAGCCAGGGTTTCAAGTCCGTGCTAAGCAGGATTGAGGCAGTGCCATGAGCCTGTGCTCCCCATCAGGGTGGAAGGGAAGAGCAAACACCCCCAGCATTTCATTCTCTGGGGTTGGGCCAACAGGAGTGGGTTTTGTCCTCTCCTGTGTAGAGATTCCATGGCACCATCCCCGAGAGCCCCACTGCCCTCTCTTGGAGCAGCCATGGCCAGATGAGTCTGTCATTCTCTGCTGCCACTCAGGAGGAGTTCTGCCCTTGCAGGCACACGTCCTTATCTGGATCAGCACTTGGCTTTCCCCTCTTCTCTCTCCCCACTGGCTGCTCTCAGATGGCCAAGGCCAAACACCTTTCTATTAACAGCAAACTTGGTCTTCTCACCTCTCCTTCCAAGTCCAGATGTTTAGAAATGTGAACATGGGTTTAGACAAGAAAAATTGCCCAAATCATGAAACATCATTAAAGACAGCATAGACATTGAGAACTAAAGCTTCTAGGGCACAGAAATTTGGCATGGAGGAAAATCAGCAGCCTCAGCACTACCTGCCTTTGGCATGACTACAACACCTTTTCCTCCTTGTTCAGAAAACGAAATTAAAAAATTAAACTGAAAAAAGTGCTCCTTCGAACAAGTGACACAAGGTCCAACCACAGCCAGGAAATGGCCCGTTGGAGCATCTGCCAGTCTCACCTGCACATCCTTCCTTTCCTGCTCCAGGCTCTCCAATTTCCTCTGCAGAGATGCCACCTCTTCACGAAGGGTCGCAGCTTCTCCTTTCAGGGCAATTTCTAGTGAGGTATTCTGCTGTTCTGCTCTCCACATTGCTGCAGGAGGGAAGGGGAAGGAGAAGGGGAAAAGCAAAGCAAAGGCAAACTGATGTGTGTCCTGCAGACACAACGGCACTGTCTTCTCTGCCTGCCTGTGATTGCCAGGCCCTAAGCCCACAAGGGCTTCAAAGCTGACAGAAATGAAGGAAACTTCCAGGCAGACAGAAAAGCAGGAATGAAAGGGATATGGTTCAGAGGAATAGGAAAGAGTGTTTGCTCTTGGACTTGTGCAGAGTGAACAATCCAAGAGAGACAAAGGAGCAGGAACACCTGTGCAGCTGTGCTCCAGACAGGCCAATAGCCTGGAGGCTCTGGCAGGGCCTGGAGTTTGGGGGAATGGAGCTGAGGCACCCAGCTACAGCTCCTTAGCACAGACAGGGCACCTGAAAGGCACCAGCTGTGCATGGGATCAGCCACAGCATCTTTCTTGAGAAAAAGCTTTCACGGGCACCAGGATGGATAAATCTCCTGCTGGTTGTTTTTCCCCTCTGCCATCTCTGGGCACTGCTCTTTTCCTTTCCATGGGATCAGAGATCCCTGCTGTCAGGACAAGTTGGGGCAATGAGTGGGAGAGCAGAAGCTGTACCTTGCTCAGTGTCCTCCAACTGTATCTGCAGCTCCTGATTGAGGGCCCTGAGATTCTCCATCTGAGCCTGTGTCTTCTTCAGCTGCATCTCCACAGCCTTACACTGTATGGCCATGGCCTCTGCTCTCTCCTCAGAGCTCTGGAGCCTGACACGAAGCTCAGACACCTCAGTTTCCAGCAGCTGCTTCTCTTGAGTTGCCTCGCGAACTGCCTTCTCCATCACTGCATGCAGCTGGGCCCGGCTCTGGAAGATGGATGCACAGAGCCTCAGGGACAGGGCTGCTCCTGAGGCTCAGAGTGGGCAGGTAGGGAGAGCAAGAAAGGAGAGATGAGTTCAGGCAAAAACCACACAGGAAACAGAAGGCCCAGAAGCAAGGACTCCAATGGAGACAAATGGAGAGAAAACAGGGAAAGGGAGGCAATGGGCATCCTTGGGGCTGCAGCTCTGAACTCTGGCTGAACTGGCTGTGGTGGAAGTGCTGTCCCCAGCCTGCCATAGCCACGTCTGTGTCCCCACATTGCTCAGGGCCTGGCACAGGCACCAACACTGTCTGGGACAACACTGCTAACAGAGGGACAGAGAAGCTCCAAAGGAGTCTGCTGCTGCTTCTCCTCCCACATTTCCTGCTGGGACCAGGCCAGAGAATGGGGGAAGACATTGGCAGCACACAGCACATGCAGCCTTGGCCTCAGGGTGTAGCAGAAGCAGCACAAGGCAGAACACGGCAGCAGTGGACGCTGCAGGGAGGGGAAGGAGTTTGTGGCCTCCAAGGCAAAGGTGGTGTTGTGTGTCCCTGGAGAAGAGGATGCCAGTGCACTGCTTACCTGGGTGTTGAACTCCTGCAGCTCTCTTCTCTGTTTAGAAAAGAGCTGCTGGGTCTCCTGAAGAGCAGAACGAAGCAGAGACACCTCAGTGTTCAGTGCCAGGTTCTTTTCTTCCAGTGTTCTGAGGCACAGGTTCTTTTCCTCCAGAGACTGATTCAGCCTAGAAGGGAAGCGTGCAACTCATTACTGCATGATATCACATTTTATGAACTCTGAGGACTTCCATCACCACAGGGAAAACCTGCTCTGTCTGATGAGGTTTGTCTAAACAATTTGGCTGTTTCTTGCCCCTGCAGGTGCCCACTCTGCTTCTATTCCTGAAAAAACAGGGAGTTCCTGCCTTCATGCCTGACCTTCTTTTTGAGATGGGAATGTGAGCACAAACCTAACAAAGTTTTGCAATGAAGATATTATGGGAAATGAACAACATTCTTCTGACTAACCATGCTCCAAGGCTTTGGTCAACATGGAAGAGACCTTTCCTTCCCCCATCTTGTATGTCCAGGTAGGAGGAGCAGCACCCTGCAGCCAGGGGATCTCTGGGAAGTTCCCTAAGATTTACCAGCACACATCCAACTTTCAGCTGGAGGAACAAAGGCCGAAGGCAGGAGTGGCAATGGAGGCTTGAAGCACAACCTGATGGAAGACGCAGAAACCTCCAGGCAAGCGAAGAGTGCCTTGCCTTTCCTTTGTCTTTTTTTTTGGAAGAAGAATCCGATGGCACTGAAGACTGGCAGGACTTGATCAGCTGGAGGAGCCCCCTAGCCTTGGACTTTTGCTTGCATTCCTTGCACAGTCAGTAATGCCTGTGACTGTGGAGAGTGCCAGGGAACCTGCTTGACCCCCTCCTGGCACTGGGGAGCATTTTATGAGGAGCAATGCATCGGAGACATTCTGGTTTCTTGGGTACCTCTGAGGACA
>NW_027077048.1:0-24493 GCF_009819655.1 Sylvia atricapilla | reverse complement strand
TGGATGCTAGATAGTAGAGAAGTGATCGTTCTAGCTGTAGCCAAATGGGCAATCAACAAGGTTGGTGGTATTGCAGAATCAAGCCTGAACACTTCATTGTTAGGATGGTCATGTGTCTATTGTGGTGCAGAACAAGCTGCCTCCTCCACCAGATTGATGTGTGCCAAAATATGTGGGTCACATGGGCAAATGAGACAGGTCAGAGTTCTTTCTGTTTATCCACGACCTCTGCAGGAAACTCTATTAGAACGTGTCTAATAGGGATTCCTGGGATAAATGTTTCAGAGTTCAAAAGTTATAACACAGGAAAATGTAGAAAGGAGGTGTCAGATGCTTGTTGCATGGCTGAATTGATTTCTAAATTGACGAAACCATTGCCACGGGATCCAGAAGAATTAGACCTATTAGGGTATCAGCCCATTGGCAATTCCTTGAAAAGTTGGACACAAGCATGTTTTGGATTTGGTGGATCTGCATTTGCAGGTGTTCAATTTAAAAACTTATGTAATTGGTCAGGATGGACAAATATGACTTCTACATCCCCATGGTACACATTCAAAGGCATAAACAGCTTTATTGTGCAAGTAACACCACCTCTAAATCACCTCAGGGTTTTGGATGTCTTGGCATGGAAACTATCAAAACCCAGATGAGGCTCTGGAGCAGTGGTACTCCAAAAGCTCTTCCGCCAAATGGATTTTTAATTTCTGGAGACCGTGCCTGGCAAGGAATTCCCTCAAATGTATTTGGAGGTCCATGTTACTTGGGGAAACTAACTCTGTTAGTCCCTTCCATGAGACAATGGCTTGACATGACCATGGGGGATCATGTGCAAAGGCAGAAAAGATCATTAGGATTAACACCAAAGTGTAATGACAAGGTCGAATTGATGAGTGTTACAGCTAGAACCCTTTTAGCCGTATTTACATCAAATGCAGCTGCTGGAAATGCTTTGAAGAATTTAGCACGTTTAGCTTGTTGGGCTGAAAAGCAATCAAATACAACTACCATGGTAATAGAAGAATTGTTAATGGATCAAAATAGGCATTTAAGGCATGCAATTTTGCAAAATAGCACCCCTCCCAATTTTTATTGCTGGCACAGGGACACGGATGTGAGGATCTGGAAGGCATGTGTTGTATGAATCTGAGTGATCACAGTGAATCCGTACATAAGAAATTGCAGTACCTCCAACAGCACATTCAGAGTATCCAACAAAAATAAGGCCCATTAGATAGCTGGTTGACCAATTGGTTTGGTAACATTCCAAGTTGGCTGAAAGAACTAATTATAGAAAGTCTGTGATCTTGTGGTTATTTGCTGATGTTTGTTCTTGTTCGATGCTTGACGCTCTCTTGTGTGAAGAAAGGTTTAGAGAAGGTTGTGAGTCAAGCATGGATTGTTCAGAAAGAAAAAGGGGGAATTGTAGAGGAGTTTTTAGAAGAGAGAGGCCACAATCTATTGATAGGAGATTTGAACAATCCCTGCTATCAGGGAACAGTATGAGTTTTTGTCCTGTGCCTGTAGCATGCAGTGCTGTTCTTACATTGCCTTGAATTAGCAAATAGCAAATGTAATAGCTTGTTGGTCCCTTTTACAGATGCCTCCTCAGGGAAGCTGAAGACATGTAGCATGTTGTTGTGCCTTCTCATAGATGCTTTATACAGAGACACTGATCATAAGACAGAACAAAGAAGAATATTCTGCCAAAAGACGTGAGCCAATGAACAGCCATTTAGGGTGCCTAAACATGAGATTTTAACCAATCACAAATTTTTTTAGCTGTGCCTGCTTTACTCTCTAACCACATAAATATAGGGAATAAAGAACAAATGGGGAAGTCAAACCTAATCATATTGGGGTCCGTTTGATACTCGGCTCCTTCCTGGCAACAGACTCTCTGTTCCTTGAGATGAAGAATCCTTTGCCTTTGAAGTTACGCATTTTTAAAAGGTGACACCCCAGATGCCGGAGTTCCCATGACCTGTAAGCATCTTGGGAAACTGCTAATGGGAGGAGACCACATGGAAGCAGGTTTCCCCGGGTGGCTGTTTCTGTGAGAGTTCCGACCCACAAGAGAACTGCTCTAGGTTGTCAGTGAGGGAAATTCCATGGTAAACTAAGAGAGACTCTTCTCCTAGAAAATTGATGAAAGACTATATTCAAATGGCAAAACTGACTGAAAAGCACAGGTTTTGTCTCTATGTTGTTTGCGGAAAAGTGAACACTTCTGGGGAGAAGAGAAGGGTTTTGAAGATTTCATTTTTTCCCATTTTTTCTTTTCCTTAGTGTGTGTTAATAAACTATCTGTTTCCCTTAAGATGGGGCTTGTTTTACCTTTTTCTCCAAAATCTTATCTCCCAGAGGTAAAAATAGCAGACACTCAAACCACTACACTAAATTTGGCAAAACAAAAATTTGGTGAACATGGAACCACTACGTCCAGATAGGATTATGTGAGGAATTTCTTAATTGCCTCTCCCACTTCTCTTTGCACTAGTCACAAAAAGCATATGCTATAGCCTAAAAACTCTATTTATCACACTACTAAAAGGGAATATATTAATACAGCATAACATTCTTACGTAAGACGTATAATATTCATTTTAATGTTTGCAAAAGCCGATCATATAAGACGTATTTATAACAACAAGCAGGCTGTGACCTCAAAGGGCGAAGTCGGACATCATAGAGTGGACTGTGATGTCACATGACAGCTGAATGACATCACAGATTGGGCTGTGGCGTCACAGATTGAGCTACAATGTAATAAAACAGGATATGACATCGCAGAGAGGGATATGACATCCCCGAGAGATATGACATCAGACCAACGGTGTATGACAACAGAGTGTGGAGGTCTGGCATCACAGAGCAAACTATGACATCACAGAGAAAGCTGTAACATCGCATGGTGGCGGAGGGACATCACAGGCCCGTGGTCTGACATCAGAGAACAAACTATGGCATCACAGGCATCTGTATGACATCCCAGAGTGGGTTGTGAAATCGTTGGGTGGATTTGTGACATCACTGAGTGAGCAGTAACATCACAAAGAGGGGATTTGTGAAATCACAGAGGGGGCTATGACATAACAGAGTGGACTGTGGGGTCACAGGATAGACACTGGCATCACAAAAGGAGCTGTATGACAGCACAAAGTGGCTGTGTGAAATCACAGAGAGGGCTGTAATATCACAGGTTTGTGGTGTAATCTCTGAGAGTGAGCTGTGACCTAGCAGGGCAATGGTGTGACATCACTGAGTGGACTGTGACATCACGGAGTGGCTCTATGACATCACAAAGAAGACCGTGACATCACAGAGCTGTGTATGACATCACAGGTTGAGATAGGACATTACTGAGTGCCCTAAGACATCGCAGAGCCAGCTGTGACATCACAGAGGGGGAAGAATGATATTGCAGAGTGAACCGTGAGGTCCCAGTGAATGTGTATGACGTCACAGAGTGATCTGTGGCATCACAAAGCAGGCTATGACATCACAAAGTGGTTGTGTGACATCATGGAGCAGGCTGTGGCATCACAGAGGTTACAGGGTCACGAAGCAGAATCTGTCATGGTAGCGCGGATGGATGTGATATCACTGAGCAGGCTGAGACATCTCACAGTGGGCTGTGACATCAGGGAGTGGCTGTGTGACATCATAGCATGGCTGTTACATCCCAGAGAGGACTGTGAGGTCCCAGAGCACACTCTGACATCATAGAGGGCGAGTTTGTGAAATAAGAGAGTGGTCTGTGACATCCCAAGAGCAGCTGTGGGACAGCACACCTCAGGCTGTGACCTCCCAGGGAGTTGGTCTGTATAGGGAGGGCTGTATGAGGTCACCCCACCCCTGTCCCCCCCTTCCCTGGTGCCCCCTCCCCCTATGAAGTCCACCCCAGACACTGCTGAGCACCAGGGAGCACCTCCCTGCCCCAGCACACGGCCAGGGACAGGCTCTGGGGCCACCCAGCAGCACTCACCAGCTCCCTGGGAACAACAGGGGACATCAGGGATGGGGCTGCCCAAGAACCCATGGGAGGCACTGGCCTTGGGAATTGCTAAAGCCTGGGAGCTCTGCACTTCCCAAAGGTTTGGAGAGAGGAGGAGATGAGCAGGAGCAGTGCAGGAAGCCTGAAGGCCAGAGGTGGAAAGCTGGTGCATCCTGGGTGCGTGAGGAGTGTTTGCGGGTTTCATGATGTCCCTGGGATCTCCTCCCAGGAAATGGGGATGTTTGTGGTGCAGTAACATTTCTGATCAGCAACGTACAGAGATTGAGCCCTGGAACAGGTAAAGGTTGAATTGTCCTGGGATGGGAAAGGCAAGAGATAGTCCCGTTTTGGGAAAGGGAAGCCCAGCAAACTGCTGCCAGATCTCCTGGCGTTTCCCTGTGGGCAGCTTCTGGGGAGTGTCCAGGCTCTGCAGCAGGCAGGGCGTGGTGCTGGGAGCACAGGAGCAGGCCAGGCAAAGAGAAAGGTGAGCTGAATCCCTTGGCTTTTGACTTTGGCTTTTGACTTTGTTGCCTAGTCAAGGGCAGAGTCCAAAGACTTTCTGTTTTCTGGGGCTATGAGAGTCCCTGTCTTGGTGTGGAACAGGGCAGCCTTTCTTGTGATGTCAAAATGGGTAGGAAAACAAACTTTCTGACACCACTGGAAGAATCAGAAAGCGGGCATTGTTTATTGTAGTGCTGGACACACAGAGGACATCTCCTCTAATCATGTTGTTAGGATAGGGTTAATAATTTCTGTTACCACAGAAGCTGGGAAGAGAGTCTCAGCTTCACTGCAACCAGGATGTTGCTTCCATTGTACCAACCAAATCGAGTATAACTTTGCTTGCGTAATCGGGATGGGGGGAGAAGGAGACGATTGGGACGGCTTGAGCTTGGAAATAAAGTAGTACAGGTGAAACTGTACCTAATCATCATAAGACAGATGATCAAATTGTAATGATTGTTGGTAGCTGAACATGATTATTATCTCAAACTAGAATCGTGAGAATCGTAAGGGAAGATATTTACAAATTCATGCTTGGATGTATACAATAGAACAGTGTAGGTTTAATGATTAACATAGAGTTGTGTAAGGAAATGGTATAATATGGGGCCCCTTTTGGACCCTCATCGGAGCTGGATTTGGGTTTGTATTGATGAGAGCTCCCAGAGCTCTCATCAATAAAGAACCTCTTAGTCATTCCGATGATTATGCGTTTTCCTCGCTAACAATGTCTCCTGAAACTTTCCAACAGGGTATTTTTTCCACTAGGATCATACATATTCATACCAAGTTGTCTCCTGGCTTAACATGTAAGCATCCCTTTTCTAGAAATCCTTTCCATGCATCTGCCTCTTAGTGGACGTCCTTTGGTGGTTCTGCAGGGTCTCTGCTCTAAAGGGGTCTCTGCTGCTCGTAGGCACTGAGGGCCCCCAATGTTGCAGACTGCCTTGCCTTGAGCTTCTCTTTGGACAGGTGCTGTTCCTTCTTACACGGCTGTCTTGTGGTGACTTTATGACACGGTGTCCCCTGTCTGTTGGGACTGTAGAGATGGGGAAGGCCAAGAGACGCTACTGGTCATACTTTGCTATTTTTCTGTCTCCTAATTGTCTCATTTTTCATTCAACCTATTTCTTAAATTGTACCAAAAAAGTGAATCTCGTTTTTCACACTACCTTTCTTGAGAGGACACATTCATTTCAAGAAGTTTCCACCTAATTTGTTTCAAAGCATGACAACAGCTTTGCTACAAAAGCCACTCATTATCCCTCATTCTCTGTTTCTCCTCTGGTTCCAGTTCCATTTAGCATCCTCACTGTCTACTTTTCCATTTCTTCCCCTCTTTTGCTAGGTAGTCTTGAGACTCTATTTAGCATCTTCAAGGGGAACAACAGGAACTATCTCTTCTGTGTGTTGTCTGTCCAGTGATACAGTTTAACATGTGGCCAGAGTGTCCTGAACTACGTGTATATGTATCAATTTCTGAGGGTCCAGCCCTTGCAGATTGGCTTAAAATGATTTTAGCAAGACTGCTCTTCAGAGGTGTTTTGTAAAGCAAAAAGTTGAATAAATGAAAAATAACAAACATTACAGAAAATGAAAAGAAGAAAAGCTGCCCATAGGTATCCGAGAAAACCTCTGACACCCTGCTAGAAACACTCCAAAAAGCCCTTTGCTTCCTTTATGCTCCTTCCTAAATACTTAATATTTTAGGAGGGACAATTTGGCTTGCTGCCAATGGCAGAGGTCTAGGATTTGAAGAATGGTGGCAAGGTCCAACAGGCTTTTCTCTCTTGGCCATGAGCCAATTGCAATGAGAAGGGCACAGAACTTTCTAGTTAATCTTCTGTCCTGGGGTGACTATGGTGCCTCTGTATCCCCAGTCGTCCGTTCTGTGTGTGTTGTATGTTGTGTTCTGTACGTTGAAGAGTGGTTCTGAGGGTGAGCAGGCAAAGAAGACGGGCGCAGTTTGTTTTGAAAAGTGTTCACTCCTCCACATTCTTCTTGCTTTCTTCCTCAGGACTGTGTGTTCATCGGACACACAGACAGCGGCCAGAGAGAGTTTTTTTGGGTCTTTTTTCCTTTTAGTTAGTTTAGCTAGCTGAGGTAAAAAAAGCTTCCTGGACTGGTTTTTCTTCCTTTTCCTGGGATTGCTTAAATCTGCCCTGGACTGAAAACCCAGAGGAGGACTGGGATCTGGCACCCGTGGCCCACCGGGGCCTGGACCTCGGCATTTTCCAGCACTGGAGGGACTGGGACTGATAAGAGACTGAGAGCGCTGAGCTAACTCCTGGCAAGGACTTCCTCAGTTTTGCATCTCTCTTTGGAGCAGCGAGAGGTTTTATTGTTCATATTTTTTTCATTCCTCATGCTTGTGGGCATATTGTTTGCTAAATAAATAGTTTTTTCCACTTTTCTCTGAGGAAATGCTTTTTGCCGGACCGGCTGGGGGGAGGGGCCATTTGGGTTTGCTCTCCAGAGGAACCCCATTCAGAGGTTTCCTCCCAAATTTGCCCTAAACTAGGACAACTTCCTAAAGTGTCTAAAGGTAAACTGAAACTCTTTTCTTATACAGAGATGCTTACTTGGGGATGGGGGATGCTTTATGACCGTCAAGTCCCCCCTTTTCTGGAGACTGTGTCTCTGTTAGACAAGGCTCAATTCTTCATTTTCCAGCACAAAATCTTACAACGGCTGTAACATGGAAACATAATACAAGCCAGTACACCCACTGCAAGGACTGCCACAACTGCCTTTCCTAGCAGTCTCCAGTTTCACACCTAAGAAACCAGTCCCACCAAGAAGAAGTTTCCTTGTCGGGGGGGGGTTTCCTCACCCGAGCTTTAGGTGGTTTAAAGTCCTTGGCCCTCTAAAAAGCCCCGAGTCGCGTCCGTGTAAGAAAGCAGAGTCCTCAAGGTTTGTTTTCAGGTTTCTCATGTTGTTTATTATTTGGTATCTCAAAATTCCCTCTGCTCCCCAGCCGAGGTCTGGACAGCAGCCGGGACACGGGGCGACTGCCCCACAGATGGGGCGTCCCCTAACATTTATACAGATTATTACGTATTAGTTATTTACTATTTTGTGCCAATGCCCAGTGCCCACACCAGAAGTGACATTCTACTTTGGTCCAATCTACTCTAACTACTTTGTGCCATCACCGCCCCAGAAAATGGAGGATGAGGAAGAAGGAGAAGTACATAAGGTACCACCCAAATTCCACCATCTTGTCCCCATTTACTTCTATTCTAAAAATTCTAAGACTATTAAATTCTACATCATCTACTGTGCTAGACTACAATTTTCACATCCTGGGAGTTTGTAATTACTTCTGCAATGTTGAGAGCTTTTCCCATGGATCAAAATCAAACCCGGTGTCTCCCTGGGCTCTGTGCCAAGGTCTCCGAGCCCCCTCGACCGTCTCCACACCCCCCTGTCCAGGGCTCAAACTCCTTTCCTCAGGTCCCAGGCCATCCAAGGGGATGTCCTGGACTCCAACATCTCCCCCTCCTGTTTGAACCAAAAATACCTCTTTGGCAGCTTTTTCCATGAGCCGCCGCATGCATTGAAACAGACATGGTATGACCATGAGAAGAATTACAAACCCCAACAGGATGCATAAACCTGTTTTTAAAATTTCCTTCCACAGTGGTGAAAGGTCAAAAAATTTGAAAATGCCATCCAGCCATGACCCAGTTACCTCTCCAAGTTTGTTTACACTTTCTCGCAATTGCTTGAGGTTTTCATGAATTGATCTGGAATGATCTGACAAGTTCATGCAACACATTCCTTCAAATTCTTCACACCCATGTCCATGTGACAGCAAAAGATAATCGATTGCTGCCCTGTTTTGGACAGTTGCTCGTCTTACACTGTCAATGTCCATTAACATATCACTCAGTGTAAGAGAAACGGCTCGGGCATGTTTGCTCAGCCAGCAAGCCATGTGGTCCAATTCTGTCAAGGCTTCTCCTGATGCTGCCTGCGGTGAAAAAATTGCAACCGCAATCCTTTGCGCCTTGGTCCAGGTGTGAACATTATCATCACATTTTGGATCGTATTGTTGGATGGATCTTTTCTCTTTATGTTCTTGCTCTCTCAACAATGTTATGTTAGGTGTTAACAATGAGAGTTTTCCAATGCTGCATGGACCACCTTTGACATTTGCAGGGACTGCGGGCCAAACTCTGTCCCCACAGATAAAAAAGATTCCTCTTGGCAATTGCACTGGAACATGGTTGGATGGTCTGCTCACCATCTTAGTGTAGTTACACCAAGATGATGCATTTCTATAAATTACATGATTGGGAGTGACGTCTATTGTTTTATTTCCCGCCACTCCAGGATAATTAAACTTTACACAAAACTTCATTCTGACCGATCCAAGAATTTCCAATTCCTGTGGTTCAAAAGGAGCCACCGGAAGGAAACTCGTCCAAACATCCCATTTGTCTACTGGATTTGAAATGACCTTTAAGATCGCTGGAGGGATGTTTTCTGGAGTCGGCCATTTGTTGACTGGCATTCCCACTAAACATGTTGAAAAAGGTTTTCCTGGTCTTGAGTGAGTTAAACAAATGGTGTCCAACCCTGATGCATTGGCCAGAGTTTCCCAAACATTTTCCTTTGGCTGAGCCATGGGCAAAACTGCCGCATTGCTCAAAACAATCACTGAGAGAATGAGGCACACGTGTATCACCAAAGGCCTCTTTCCCTTGGGAACCATTGAAATGCACCACCACCCAAGTCCCAAAGAAAACCCAAATCCCAAAGTCTCTTTTGCGCGTAGAATCAGGGGACGTCCGCTGTCTTGACATCCGCTCACGTCTGCGTGCCTGCATTCCTGTTTCCAATCTTGGGGTCCGCGTCTGCTTGCACTTGGACTCGGTAGGGCTTCACGTTCTTCGCTGCCACCCATCTCGGTCCGGCTCCTGTGGAGACACAAGCATAACCCTTGCCCCAAGTTACTAATTTGAATGGTCCTTCGACCTGTCCTGTATCTGGGTTTCTGACCAAAACTAAAGGGCAAGTCCCAACTGAAGTGGACCCATTTCTTCAATGATCTCATTGATTTTCCTGAGATCATGAAGCAATCTCCATGAACCTGAGGCTTTCTTACGAATCACGAACACTGGAGAATTCCAGGGACTATTCGTTGGTTTAATGTGTCCCTTTTCTAACTGTTCTTTGACCAGAATTTTAAGTGCACTCAACTTTTTTCGTTCAAGGGGCCACTGATCCACCCAGACAGGATTGTCTGTCTTCCAGATCAGTTTCAAAGTGGTGAGTGCCACAGTGACCCCCACTAAAAATCCACTTCCAGTCTCAGGCCCCATTGTGCCAAGATGTCTCTTCCCCATGCTGTGATGGGTTTTTGTATGATGAATGGACGAATGACTGCTGTTTTTCCTCCTGGTCCTGAAACAAGAATTGCATTTTCACTCTGTGGACAAACAGAATTTCCTCCAATGCCTGAGAGCGAGCTCAAAGGTGCAATCAGGCTCCACTCTTTGGGCCAAAAAAGGTATGAAATTACTGTGACATCTGCGCCAGTATCGAGCATTCCATCAATCGTGATTGTCTTCTCACCATAAGTCAATGAGCATGTGATGATGGGTCGATCTCGACCTAGGTGTTTCACCCATGTGGCATGAACTTCCACATGTTCACTCGAAGGGAAATTTTGTCGATGGAACACTGGCATGACCTGTTCTGTGGTGTGAGATGGCAGTGCAATGGCTTTAGCAATTGATGTGTTCTTAGGAATGGTCAACGGTGGCTGTAGAGGTTTGGCCAAAACTGTCAATTCTTCATTGCAATTTGCCCAAACAATTGTAGGATAAATGATGAGACCTAAAATGCTGCTTCTTTCTTTACCTATGATTAGAAATTCTTGACTTTTCCATGAAGTTCCAGTGACTCCTGTTGGTATCACTGCATGATTTTCATTTAAAAAACATACTATTTTGGAAGCTGCCAAGTCGCATTGTGCACCTGGTGGCAGCAGGTCTGGATCACTGGGGATCCTGTACATTGTCCTGCTGAGGGCGTCGGATTGATTTTCTCTGACGACTGTCCCACTTGCGGAATTTGACTTTGAGTCATCGCCATCACTTGTGTCGTCGCGCGCTGACGATTCGCGCTCTTCTCGGAGTTTCCCGGAAGAGGCAGAGGGTTTCCATCCACATCCGTTTTAGAATGACACTGGCTTGCATGATGCTTTCCTCTTCTGCATCTCGGGCAAACACCTGATGAATCTGCATTCTTTGTGTGCTCTGGGCAGTTTCTCTTGAAGTGACCCTGTTTGCCGCGTTTGTAACATTGTGCTTTCACAAGTTTCGCCACCATCTCTGCTGTGGAATCATTTTGTCGAAGAGTTGCAAAAGCCTCTTGGAACTTTTCAGTCTGGGCTTCAATGAGTTTCCCTAGACGTTCTCCCAAGATGTCTGCTTGAATGGATGCCACATGCTGCGGTGTTCCTACTTTGCTGCATACTTCTAACATTTCCGCTAAGGAAGGCTGACCTGGCATTGCACTAATGATACGTTTGCACTCTGTGTTGGCATTTGCAAATGCAAGACTTCGAAGCAGATGTGGCTTCGCTCCCTCATCATTGACTTGTCTGTCTATTGCTTGTGTGAGACGATCAATGAACGAGGAGAAAGATTCTGATGTGCTTTGCTTTATTTCTGTATAAATACTTTCTGGAACTCCTGCTGGTGAAATTTGCAGGATTGCTTTTTTTGCGGCTTCTTTTATATCTGTTAACACTTCTCGTGGTAAATCTCTTGCTTGACGACGTGGCTCATCATTTGGTGGATCACCTGCCATTTCTGCCACAGTGATACCTGCATTTGGTCCTCTTTGATATCTTCTCCTGAGGTCTTCAAGAGCTTTTCTCCATTTTGCTTCCCAGATAAGGATTTGCGAATCTGTAAAAATCATCGAAGCAATGGATCTGAGATCAAAAGGTGTTAAATCATATGTATTAAATGTTGCCTTCAAAAGCTGCTTGAAGTACGGGGATCCCAATCCATTATCACGGATGGCTTTTATCAAGTCTTTGACCATATCATGATCCAATCTCTCCCATCTTGCATTCTGCCCTTGTGCATCATATGCCACTGGCAATATTAAACTTCTTCTGTCTGCTGAA
Source organism: Sylvia atricapilla (assembly GCF_009819655.1). Classification (NCBI taxonomy): domain Eukaryota; kingdom Metazoa; phylum Chordata; class Aves; order Passeriformes; family Sylviidae; genus Sylvia; species Sylvia atricapilla. The sequence goes on along the minus strand of NW_027077048.1, from coordinate 12,842 downwards.
CTAAGTTCTTTTAATACTTCTTTCTTTGTCTCAGTCCAGTCTGTTGCACTGGATATCTGTGCATCAGACAGCTGTGAATTTTCAAAAAAAGGAATTAATTGTTGTGATTTCAATTGTGACACTGTTCCTCCTATTCCGGAGTCTGCCTTTATTAATTGTTTGTTCCCATCTTCTTGAGATGTGATCCTTTCATCCTTGAGGGATATTTCTCTTTTTGACATTTCTCTCCCTTCTAGTTGAGGGGTAAAAAGCTGAGATTGTTGTGCAGCACGCAATCCTTGTGCAGCATTACCAAGACAAAAGGTTGAGCCATCAGATAGTTGGAAGGTAACTGAAGAAAGCGTCTGTGGAGTTAACTGAAGAGGAGCTTGATTGCCTTTTGGTGGAAGGAGCACTTGAGGGAATTGAATGTTTGAATCTGGGTTGAATTCCAAAGCTGTTTCTTTAAATTGAGGAAAAATTTGTTTCATGAAATCTTGAGATAATAAAATTGAAGAAGCTTGAGATGAAGGGCATGCAGTTGTTGACCTGAAAGGAATGCCTTGTGAAGCAGTAATATGAATCATGTTGTCATCTGTGGCAAATGCTTGTTGTTGCAGTTGAGTTGCTGCATGATCCTCTGAAGTTAACAACGGCTTCATTTGTTCTTGTTGGAATTGTTGCTTTGGAGAATAAATCTGTTTTTTATATGTGACTGGGAAAAAATGATGCAATGTGGGTGTTCCGCCACTAGGTGGCGCTGTTGCTCCCATGGCTGGGTGTGGAAGTCGCTGTGGCCGCTGTAATTGTGCAGTCCCGCCACTAGGTGGCGCTGGCATCGCGACAACCGGACGCTCGACCGATACTTTGTCTGGGATCTCTTCAATTATTTGTGACAGAAGACGCTGTGCTTGTAACAAACTCTCCGTTTCTGGATCTCTGGGAAACACTGCAGTGATGTTTGGATGTGCACCCATGTGCCTGAACAAGCTAGCTGGTATTGAATCACTGAGTGGCTGCCGTGTTGGTATTGAGGCGCCGCTCGTGGGCGGGGTCATAGTCTGTGACGTCTGCTGTGAGGAGGCGGCCCATTGGAGAAATTCTCCGCCCTGGCCCCACCCCATCAACACTTGCACCGCCCCCGCCTGCTCCGATCCCGCTTGCATCGTCCCGGCACCGCCCTGGGAGGCGTTCCCTCTCGACCCGCCCCCGGGGCCGCCCCGTCCCGCTCGCCATCGGGGTTTACCCCGCCCGCAGCGAGACTGCGGCTTGGGATACATCCCACCCCACTGCGCCTGCGCCAACGTGAGCCGCGAGCGCCTCTGGGGTTTGCAGTGCACGGCTCTGCGCCTGCGTCTGCACCGCCCCTCCTGGCTCTCTGCCCACACCTTGCGATGTGGACACAATTTTGTCCATTTCGCTTCCCGTAGCCTCCATCATCACCCTACGCCGAACTACCGGCACGGGCTTTTCCTCCCCCTTTGTCCCGGTCTCGCGGTCCGCGAAATCCCCACGGTCGCCCGCGAGTTGTTTTTCCCCGCGATCCGCGCCCCCCTGACATGGTGTGTTTTTCTGCTGCCCCCCGTCACGTTCCGCGTCCGCGCCGTGTGATTGTTCCCGGCGCAACTGACTCGCATCGCCTTGGCGTCCTTGCGCCGCGGTGTTATCTCCCGCCGCCGGCGCGATTTGGGGTTGTTTTCCCTGCTGCTCTGGGGTTTGGCTCACTCCCCCTCCCCCCTGTTGTGTCTGTCCTTGCTCGGGTGGAGGAAGGGATGGCGAAGCGATTTCGCGCGGTGTCTGGGGAGGGGTAAACGGACTTCTAGATGGAATCCGATCTAAATCTTCCCGTTCCCCCCCCTGGGGCAATTGTCCCATGTCCAGGGGACATGCCTCAAAAGAAAGCATGTCTCTATCCTGATCGCTAGGATGAAGTACAATTTTTTTCTTTCCCGGGACTGGCATCGGGGAATCAGGTTTCAGAATTTGGGGCTCCGAGATAAGCTCTCGTGATTTATGTGCCTCATCCTGGAGGAGCTGCTGGCTCTCTCCTGCTGCTATAACCTGGGGAAGCGGCTGGCTATCCCCTCCTCCCACATTCTCACTAGGAGATATGGGATCTGCCTGCTGCTGAGAAGCAGCTGGCTGCTGTTCAACAGAAGAAACTTCGCTGTGTTCCTCCCGCGCAGCCCTCCGTTGCTGTAAAGAAGGAGGAACTGCCTTTTTATTACGTGAGATTGCTTCTAGCATGATTCTCCCTGCCTGCAATAGCTTCACAGCTGTTTTATCCTTTTTAGTTGCCCTGTGGTACAACTCCCTATTTGCCTCTTGCCAAAATGCCGGCTCAAATAGGACGTGGGTTTCACAATGTGGAAAGTTACACCGAACCCACAAAAGCAGAGCTTGAAGCTCCTTTTCAGGAAGGCCTGCAGGATGTGCAGACATGACCACCCGTAAAACGGATAGGATCTTAAGTTGTTCCTGGGAGACTCCCACCCCCATGTGTTCTAAATCTTGACCGGTCTCACCAAAACTGAAGAACAGGGTGCAGGTGTTCTCAAATCCGTCCCGGAGGTGTCCTGATCACCGACCAGCAGATCTCAGGGTGACGAATCCAGGGCCCTTGGAGTTCGTCTGTCCGAGGCGAAGTTGAAGTCAGCTGCTGTGGCCACAAATCTTCCCCTGTCTTCTCTGGATTTCTTCCTGGCTTTAGAGGGCTTTGTGCATTCACCGGAAAGCACCCAGTGAAGCCAATTCTCGGTGAGGTGCCCACTCGGTGCCCACCCAGGGACGCCAGATGTCGGGGGGGTTTCCTCACCCGAGCTTTAGGTGGTTTAAAGTCCTTGGCCCTCTAAAAAGCCCCGAGTCGCGTCCGTGTAAGAAAGCAGAGTCCTCAAGGTTTGTTTTCAGGTTTCTCGTGTTGTTTATTATTTGGTATCTCAAAATTCCCTCTGCTCCCCAGCCGAGGTCTGGACAGCAGCCGGGACACGAGGCGACTGCCCCACAGATGGGGCGTCCCCTAACATTTATACAGATTATTACGTATTAGTTATTTACTATTTTGTGCCAATGCCCAGTGCCCACACCAGAAGTGACATTCTACTTTGGTCCAATCTACTCTAACTACTTTGTGCCATCACCGCCCCAGAAAATGGAGGATGAGGAAGAAGGAGAAGTACATAAGGTACCACCCAAATTCCACCATCTTGTCCCCATTTACTTCTATTCTAAAAATTCTAAGACTATTAAATTCTACATCATCTACGGTGCTAGACTACAATTTTCACATCCTGGGAGTTTGTAATTACTTCTGCAATGTTGAGAGCTTTTCCCATGGATCAAAATCAAACCCGGTGTCTCCCTGGGCTCTGTGCCAAGGTCTCCGAGCCCCCTCGACCGTCTCCACACCCCCCTGTCCAGGGCTCAAACTCCTTTCCTCAGGTCCCAGGCCATCCAAGGGGATGTCCTGGACTCCAACATTTCCTCTTTCAGCCACGCTTGCACTGCTCCTTCTAATGAGGTGATTCCTGACTGCTGGACTTTAAACCCATCCCTAATGGAAAGGCCACACTCTTGTCCTAGAGTGGTACAGGTTCGTCCTTGGCTTAGCAAGCAGACAGTGAAAGGCCATGTGGTTCTGTAGCGCTACCCCTTGTGTTTACTGAAGCTCCTAGGATGTGCTATTTGATATTTTAATGGCATCGTTTTGCCACTTCTTCTCTGAGTCCATTTAGCTTGTTAATATAAACTCCACAGTGCGAGGCAGTGCACATGATGCATAGGGTTATCCCCAGACTTTTGCTGTCCTAAACCCTTGATTTGTATTGCTGATCATCCTGCACTCCCCTGACAGAAAATCTCCTGGCCCTAACTCCTCCTTATGTTTGTAGCTCTAAGCCCCTAAGTGGAGTCATTTATATTGCTTGGAAACAGGAACCACAGCATTCTTTCGGCAGCCATTTCTAGGCATTGTCTCCTCATATGCAGTAGGAGCATATTCCTGGGACCAAAGCAGAGATTTCCTATTTTCCTGACTTGTGCTACTGATGGAGGTCAGGCTCCTCTATGTGGGGAGTGTCCAGGCTCTGCAGCAGGCAGGGCATGGTGCTGGCAGCACAGGAGCAGGCCAGGCAAATAGGGAGGTGAACTGAATCCCTTGGCTTTTGACTTTGTTGTGTACTCGAGGGTAAAGTCCAAAGACTGTTCTCTGGGACTGTGAGAGGCTCTGTCTTGGTGTGGAACAGGGCAGCCTTTCTCTGGGACTTGTCTCTGGGCTCTGTCCCACAGCTCGCTCCAGTGTCCCTTCGGAGGCCTCCTGCCTGTCTTCAGCACCCACCCTCAGCTGCTCCCTACCCTCCCAAAGCCTCTCAGCAGCTCCTGGATGGAAATGCCAGCAGCTGGGAGCTGCTGCTGCACCACCACCCTCCACCTTTTTCTGGGCCACACTGAAATCTGAGAAATGGTCGTTAGGCCTCCGCCTTAATGAAAAGCTCCTGGCTCTGCTCTGTTGGAGTTTATCAGAAACACTGTCTGCTGCCAGGAGCTGCTGAGGTCTGATGAGCCCTTGGTTAGCTTAGGAACAGCCTTGGAAACTATTTTTCTTGCCTGAATGGCACAACATCCCTGTTCTCACAATTGGAGAAAAAGTTTCTGAGCCAGTCTGGGGCCAGGACAAAACACTGTTATGACTAAAGCCCATCTCTTCTGACCCTATAAGCAGCGGTCCCAAAGGAGCCCCTTGGAGCTCTCCCGGGCTGCAGTCGTACCCAACGAGCTCCCTCACAGTGGGGCCTCTCCAAGCTGGGAACTCTCCTGCTTGCTGCATTCAGGGGAGCCCCAAACAACAACGGATCCGGGGCCAACCCCCCACTGCTCAAGGATCAACCCTTGGTCCCTTGGTGAGATGCAAAAGCATCCAGAGTGAGCATTTCACTGCCTCCAAGGGGAATTTCTCCCAGGCACCGTGCCCTGACACTTCCTCTCTGTGCGCACACAGAGGTGTGCCTGTGCTCTGGCAAAGGGGGGAGAAATGCTGTCTCTTGGATGTTTAAGTACCTTGGATATCTCAATCAGTTCTATTATAAGCTAAGTTAACTGCTGTAGTGGTGTTTTTTGGGATTTTACCTTCTTTCTGTGTTTGTTCCCTGTTTTACACTGTTTCACAACGGTTTCTCCCTGTACCCCCATGTTAAATCCCTTTTGGTCTACTCCAGTGATTGTCAGATGTCACTCAAAATTAAGGGTCTTGTCATCACTCCACAGCCTCGTCCTAGTGTCCAGAGGGTTCTTGTGAGGAAGTTGAGTGATTGGTAAGGTCCGTGTTCTCCTCCCCGCTTTGTTTCTTGATTTGTTCTATGGATTGTCATTTAGGTTCGGGGTCACTCCCTTCCCATTCTGGATTGGTTCCAAGCTGTATCCTCCCCATTTCCCCATCCCCATATTGAAGGTGAAAACCAGCGAATCCAGTTGGTTTAGGCAGGCTGACTCCTGGATGGAAATAAGTCCCTTGGATTTAATAAAACCCAGTTTAAGTCTCTTACTGAAGTTTCCAGTCCTTTATTTCTCGCACTGTCCATGCTGCTGCTGGGGCAAGGACCTACTGGATCGAGGACGTGTTTCAGAACACTGAATCGTACCACTACTGCAAACTCGGTGCTCGAGCTAGCCAGGGAGCAGGGGAGAAAACCCCGAGAAACGCAAGGAGCAGTCACAAACTGCTGTTACCTGTTGTTCCTTGGTTAAATCTTAAGGTTGCAGTGAACTTTAAGACCTGTTCAGTTTAAGTGCTATTAAGCTTTTTGGCCATGTTGGTTTTTATCCTTGCCCTCACCGTCCCTTTGTCACACAGACCTGAACACAAACACATACTCAACACGCACGGAAAGTCCTCAGTTCACTTCTGTTTGGATGGACTGGATTTTGTTTATGGTTGCTTTTTATCCCCTGGTATGTCTTAACCCTCTTCCCAGTAGCATAGTGAACCTTGCCAATGAACTTTGTTGGGCTGGTGCTAAATATCAAAGCTGGGGTTTACTGATCCCCTTGCTGGGGATTTTTTTGAGTGATCTCAACCCCTTGTTTGGAACAGGGGGAAGGAATCCTGGCCCAGGCTCTCTGCAAGCTCTGCAAATGCTGCCTGTGCCCAAAGGAGTATCAAAGAGAGCTGGGGTGTGACAAACAAGGACAATTTACTTATAGAAGAGCAACAACAACGAACTACAGAACGTATGAACTGAACCAAAGGAGAGACCCAAAAGGTTCAAACTTCAGCACCCTGGGTGTTGTTGAAGAACAACCCTGTTATCAATGTTGGTCAGAATTGGACACAAGCAGTCATTTATTCACCAAGGATGCCTGTGAAACAAAGATTGCAGGGGTTTATGCAAACTACAATTTTTACTCCCTGTCTGCTGAGTTCAGCCTATGATTGCCTCAGATACAGGTGTACCATGTTTCTTCCTGCAGTGTTGCTGTGAAGCAATATTGCCATCTAATGTTCTTTTATGGTGATCTTGAGGAAGGATTGCAGGGATGTTTGTTCCTACTTCACCATCATCACCTTTGTCATGCTCACCTCCTGGTGACATTTCAAGCCTCGCACATGCCCTTGTGCTGCTTGTGATATTCAATTTATTATTTTATTGTTCTAATTCCTTACTTAGACATCTAATTCATCTCCCACTATAAAATACTTCCAAGGCTCCTTTAGGTAAAACAATACTCCTTTGACTTAAACTTCAAGTGTATAGCTGCCTTCCTTACCACAGGGGTAAAACATTCATCCAAGTCTAAGCCTGAGACACTCCCTCTTCTTTCTCATAATATCTATCTTACTTTATTAGGAAGAAGATATCCCTTAACTAGAAATAAATTCAGCTAAAGACAGAAGATGAAAAGACTAAGTAGACAAAGTCACCAAAACACAAATTTGTTAAAGTCATTTCAATACTGCCCTCTATAAAATTCAATATTCAATGCACAAATAATTGTTTCTTACCTAAAAATAGATATCTCTCTCCCATAAGAGTGTGAGAATCCTTACAATAACAAAAATCCCTGAAAAATAATACAGTACAAGGACCTATCTATAAACAGTACTCAATAAATATATTTAAAACACTAATAAAACATATATAAATGTCCATATTACTGGTCAGTCCTTGAAGAGAAGGAAGCACCATTGTCAATCACCAATGTGGAACCTGAGTGCTGTTCCCTGTGCCCCCAGGCTGGCACACGCTGGCACAGTGGGCCCCTGCTGACAGCAGTGAGCCCAGCTGGGGCTAGGAGCAAGCTCCAGGTGCTGGGAAAGAGCTTGTGTTCTCCAAAGCAAGAAAAGGACAGGCCAGGGGAGGTGCTTCCATTGTGAAAAAAAAAGAATTGGCCCAGCCTCTGCTATTCAGCGCTCCAGTTGCTGTGTGTCTGCCTGTGGCAGCTCATGTCCAAACACAACCGGGTGCCTGCTGAGTATGGCAGTGGATGGCCACAAACAGGGAGGTCCCCAGGGAACATCAAGGCAGACACCTGGGGGGTGCAGACCATAGGGATCACTCTGGGTAGAGAAGCTCTTCTGTGTGTCTGATGACGGTGCCAGCCCCCTGAAGGAGCAGCCAAGACAAGTGCTGGAAGCAGATGTGTGCTGCCCTTTTGTGCTGTCAGATGCACACGGGACAGACTCGTTGCCACAGGTCCACCAGACTTGATCCAGGAACAATGGAGGGCCATGCACGGCTGGGGAATAGGCTCCAGCAAGAGCAAACCAGGACCTTCTAGCAGCAAAGCCTGAGGTCATGAAGCGGGCCATCGCCTCAGCAGACACCACAGTGCTTCCCTCCAGCCCTGAACATCGGCCACAGGTGCCTGCTTTCTTTCAGTGCCTGCTGCTCCTTCCTTTGTTCCAAGCCAGTCCAGGATTTAGTTCGGAAGCTGAAGCACTTATCTTTAAGGTGCCTGCATGGAGCAGAGGGGCAGCAGCTGCAGCGCAGGCCTCTTGTCCCTCTCGTGATGGCACCAGTGCCGCTGCCTTGGGACGCCTGCCCGTGGAAGGCTGTGGCTATAGGACAGGAAATGAACGACACTCACAGTCAGGTCGTCAGGGCAAAAACAGGGGACTTTATTTTCCTACTTCGATTTATACGGATGTTGGACAAAGACCAGGTACTGGAGGATAAGGTTGCCGCCTTCTCCAACCCCACTGGTCAAACTAGAAGTTCATCAATTGTCACTCCTCAAGAGAGGAATGATAAACAAAAAGGAGAGTTTATCGTAACATCACTTTGTTTACATGAAAATCTGTGAGAAACTCCACTTCAAAAATGCAAAGATCAGAAGGCTGAAAAAGATCAGGACGACAGAAGGCGAGGCAGCCCTCGAGCACAGCTCTTGAAGTCAGTCAGGGCCAAAGGCCCATCTGCAGCTGTGAGGCTGGCAAGTCAAAAAAAAGCCATTGCGGCCAATTCTGCCGAAGCCTTTTGCCAAACCACGCGCAGTGGTGCCCACAGCGTGCCCCCTTTTGGCATCGCGGCTGGTGCGGGCGCCTCGGCGAGCAGGCGCCGGCGTTGGGGCTGCTGCTGTTCCTGTGCACGCTGTTCCTGGTGCTGTTTCTGTGGCCTCCAGGGGCACCAGGGCAGCGGCGACTCGGCCGCCGCGCTCGAGGAGACACCGCCGCCCTCCCCATGGAGGCAGAGGCTCTGCGGGCCCAGAGCTCTGTGTCAGGGGGCCTCGGTCTCGGCACCGTGGCCTGGGCAGCCGCAGGGGCCCCGGCTGGCCGCCAGCCCTGCCTCTGCCCACTGCCCTGGCAGCGCCCGGTGGCTGTGCCCTGGCAGGGCCCCCTTGTCTTCCTTGTCCCCAGCCAGCCCAGCCTGGGCACCTTGGGGCCGTGCCCAGCCTCCTGCTGAGGCCCAGCCTCGAGGGCTTCTGCCACAGGCGTGGGAGGCTCTCTGGGGAAGAGCCAGAGCAGCCAGGTGGCAGGAACAAGGCGGGTGCTCGGGGGGCTGCTCATGGCCGCTGACACCCAACTGCTCGGGGATTCTCACCAGGCCAGCCCCTCAGGGGCCTCCTGTCCCCTTGGAGTGTCCTCCTGCCACTCGTTCCCTCCCACATGGCCCTCGTGCCTTTCCGCTGCCCTGTCCCGTCAGGGCCTCCGCAGCACCTCATCCCTTCGCGGCCTCCCACCGCCCCGTCCCCTCAGGGTCTCCCCCAGCCCAGGCCAACCTGCCCAGCAGCGGCGCAGCCCCGACGGTGCTCCAGAGGAGCCGCATCGAGAGGCACCTGTGAGCCCTCAGCAATCCAGCCAGCAACACGCGAGCAGGAGGACACAGATGGCGCTTCCTGGCTGGGACGGGGCTCGTGCCCGTCTCCAGGCACCAGTCCCGCAGGGATGGCCGCTGCTCCAGCCCCTGCCCACCCGCTCTGTCGGCAGCGTAAAGGCTTCAGCAGAAGCACCAAAGGCCAAGGGGCTTCTGGCCATTTTCCCTTCCCCACTGCACGTCTGGGCAGCTTGCTGAGCGCGAGGAGCCATTTTCCCCTCTTCCCCTGTGGCCTGCAGACACTGGGCACCAAAAGAAAGCTCCTGGGACTCTGGGGATTATAACAGACTCTATATTTCTACAGATATATATATAGACTACATACACTCTACGTCCTAAAAAAGAAAATCAAAGGGAAATAAAAACAATCTTAAAGAAAAGAAAAATTCCCACTGGCTCAGGTGGCCCCAGCAGACAGAGAGCCTCTCAAATCAGCTCTCCTCAGAGCTCCAGCAGCAGAGCAGGCCACGGCCCCACAGACAAGACCGTCTCTTGCGGGCCCTGCGGAATTGATCTCGCAGCCTCTGCAGGATGGAGGGCGGAGCTCTCTCTACAGCCCGCAAGACAAAGGCTGTTCCGAGAGCCAGGCTTCTGACTGCAGGGCTGATGTCATATGCCATCTCTTCGAGGGCTGCAAGAGAGAGGAACAGGGCCACGGTCAGAGCCCGGACCCGCGGGGACCCGACAAGACCCCCGTGCCAGGGCCACCCCTGTGGGCTCTGGCCATGGCCAGGAGGGCTCACGGGGATGAGGCCGAAGCCACTGGACGCTATTGCTGCAGGTGGCCCTGAAATCTGTGTGTGTGCTCTGGCCACGCCAGCCCTGGTGCACATGGGGAGCAGAGCCCTCGGCAGCCGGGGCAGGGATTGCAGCTCCCCCTGGCAGCCCCTGCTGGCAGCCCTCTGCCCTCGCTCACCCTGAAAGATGCGCTGGAGCTCTGGCTCGTGTCCCCTGAGGTGCCGCCCAGCCATCCCTGAGAAGAACACAGAGCCTGTCAGGGCCCCAGCGGCACAGCTCCCTGCCTGCCAGCGGCGCTGCCGGCCCTGTGGCCGCACGCCCTCCTGCCCCGGCAGGGCTCAGGCCGGGCCCTTGCCGCATGCCGCCGCCCCAGGGCACGGCTGCCAGAGGGCGGCGGCAGCCCCGAGGGCCGGCGGGGCTCCACGGCCCCGGGCCCGGACGGCGCTGCCGGGACAGCAGGCAGGGCTGCGGTGGGGCCGAGCTGCAGCGGGGAGGGAGCACGGGCTCGTGGCTCACCAATGAACCTGATGGCCGCCTGTCGCAGGGACTCCTGTGGGCTGTCCAGGTAGAGCAGGGCGTGGCGCAGGTGCTCGGCCGCTCGGCTCCTGTCCTCTGCCAGCTGGAGAGAGCGCCAGGAGGGTTCAGTTGGTGCGGGCTCGGCCCCTTGGCCGGGCACTCTGTGAGGCCAGCACTGGCCTCCCCTGCCCGCACCGCCCTGCCAGGCGGCCAGCAGCCGCTGGCGCCGGGCTCTGGAGAGGGCCGAGGGCCGGCTGCTGCCCGGGCAGCCGCGGTGCCGCCCCGTCCCACAGCCCGGCCGGGCCGGGGCTCCTTCAGCAGCCGGCGCCGTCGGGGCCACAGGAGCCTGGAGCAGATCCCACGCGGCCCAGCCAGGGAAGCGGTGTGTGCGGCGCAGGCTGCCGCCCCCGGCTGCAGCACTGGGCAGGGGCGCGGCTGGCCGCCGCACATGCGGAGCAGCGCGGTCAGGGGGCTTCTCACGGCTGGGGCTGGGCCTTCCCGGCCGCCCTTACCAGGCTCTCGCAGAAGCTCCAGGTCTCCTCCACGCGCAGCATCTGCTGGAGATCCTTCCTGTTCAGGAACGTGGCTGAACAGTGCAGCGTTTCCCAGGAGGCCTGGCGAGCAGCAGAGACCCGCAGATGGCACCGCAGGCCAGGCCACAGGACCCGGGCCCCTGTAGCAAGGCCAGGAGGGGGCTGCAGCCCGCGGGGGGCCAGCGGCAGCCGCCGAGTCCTCACCTCAACCACACGCTGGTTCTTGTCGTGGCAGTGGAAGGAGAGCGGGAGCAGGCTCCGGCGCACGTGTGACTTCAGAGCCTGTTTTTCCCCTTCTGGGAAAAATTCCAGCATCTCTCGGAAGATGAACATGGAGCACAACTGCACTTGGCTATCATGCTGTATGAAAGGAAGAGACAAAGATCTCACAGCGGGGGCTGCTTCCCACCTACCTGGGCCCAGGCCTGAAAATGCACAGGGCACGCCGTGTCCGGGCAGCAGCCAGTGGCCGTGCCTGGAGGCACGGAGCCTTACGCTGTCAAAGAGTGGCAGGAGCGCCTCAGCCAGCTGCAGGGCCAGGGGGGTGGTTATCAGGGCGCCATTGTACAGGAACAAACAGCTGAGGAGAACGATGGTCATCCTAAGCACGTCCCTGTCATTTTCCTGCAGGAGCTCCACCAGCCTTTCATGCAGGCTCCACATTCTTCTGGCCTGTGTGGAACACGAGTGTGTGAAGGGCCAGGCTGCTGCCGCAGGGCCCAGAGGCCAAAGGCCTGTGCCCGAGCTCTCGGGCAGCTGAAGCGGGAGGCAGGAGAGCTGGGAGCAGCTGCCTCAGCACCCGAAGCCTGGCCAAGCCCAAGCGACTGCGTTCCCCAGCCCCACGCCGGCAGCGCGGCTTCGGCCGCTGCCCCCTTCTCACCATCCAGAGATCCTTGCCGAGCACCACGAGGCCTCTGAGTGCCAAGCGATGCCTCTCCCTGCACTGGCTCTGCAGGTTCTTTGACAGGACCGCCAGGACCCTGTCACAGCATTCACTCAAGTTCAGGCAGTCCAGGATCTGAAAGGCACAGGCCGGTGGCAGAGGAGGCAGACGGCAGAAGCCCGGAACCGCACACGGTGGGGCCCAGGCAGCGGCACAGGGCGCGGGCACCGTGCCAGGCATCTGTGGCTGTGGGAGGGCAGAGAGGCGGGCGGCAGCTCGGCCAGGCAGCGCCTGCCTTCAGGGCTCACCTCCACAAGGAAGGCCATGATGGTCAAATCGCAGTATGGCGTGTCTTTGCTGAACAGCCTGAGCAGGTCGAATGCAATGGCGGAACACCAAGGTACGGATGCGTGGCGCATTTCTCTGACAGGAGGAAAAATGAAGCGAGACCCTGAGCCAGCGAGGGCAAACCTCTCCCTGGACTGACTGACAGAGGTCTGCTCTTTTTCTCCAGCACCCTGCATGGGGCCCTGGGCCCTTTGGGAGTCGGCTGCTCTTGGGCGCCCTCCTGTCGCAGCCTTTTGTAGTGCCTGTGCAGTCCGTCCCTGGGTGACAAGGCGCTCTGGCCCACCCACGACCACGGGCACTGTGTGGGACAGCCTGGGCACAGGGCCCAAATGCCGGGGCCAGCTGGGGAGAAGGGGGTCTCACCTGGCCAGCATGCCCACAGCACAGTGGTGGGTGTCAGGACAGAGCAGTGTGTCCCAGCCACCCTTGTCTTCCACCTCCACCACCACATCCACACAGTGCAGTCGGCAGAGCAGGGCCTTCAGGGTCTGCTCTGCAAAGCTGTGTGCAGAGCAAAGCGCAGGTCACGCTGGGAGCACT
>NW_027077047.1:0-56072 GCF_009819655.1 Sylvia atricapilla | reverse complement strand
ATTCAGCCTTCTATGTGTCTAAGGTAACAAGTGCTAAGAGATGATGACCTCTACGTATTCCTTGGATGATGACCTCTACCTATTCCTTGGATCATACCCTCGTGATGGACCTTTGGTTTGAGGTCCTAGAGAGGGAGGGAGCCTCTGTTTCTAGAGAGGACTTCCAATAATTTTTCTATTATGCTAGAACCTATGTTTTTTTCTGCAGCATTCTGGCTGCTTTCTCCACATTGGCTTGGAGACTGTTAGGTGACTGTTTGCTGGATGTTTTCTCTACCAACTGGACTGTAGAGATTTTGGGGTTGCTAACAACCTGCAAAAGGCTGGAAAGGGTGCTGTCTGGTATGCAGCTTCCCAGTTCTGGGGTTTCGGAGGATGGCTCCAGCCTGATGCTGTCTCCCGAGCTAGGTGCCAGGGGCGATGGTGGAGCCTTTTCTCCTGTCCCCGCACCATGGATGCACCGCTGGAGTGGAGGGGATTTGGCCCTCTCCAACACACACACAACTCTGATTCCCACCCCATGCAGGGCCCAGAAGTGAGGAAGGCCTGCCTTCCCGCAGTGCAGCCGCTGAGGTGGGCGCGGGGTCCACGGAGCGGACCTCGCCCGTACCTGCACCCCGCAGGCGTTGGAGTGCGGGGGATCTTAGGGCTTGCGAAAGCCCTACGGGACCAGCGCCACCGGCACCGCCAACCCCCATACCGTGGAGGCGGTAGCGGAAGGTCCTTCCCCCGCACTGTACATGCCCGGCGCGGGAAGCACCAAAAGCGCACTAGGACAAGGAAGGGGGGATGATGATGGCTGACTGTCTTCATTGTGAAATTTCCACGAGATATTCCATGCAGGAGGATGGTGCAGGCTCAGGCCGTCCCAAGGGGTTGAGCAAAGCAGCCCCAGACCTGCATAACAAGGGTCCGCAGCCCCCCCACGGCTCCGGGCGTGGCTTGGGGCAGCCAGCCAAGTCTGCTCATGGGTGCGCGGCCCCAGAGAGTGAGAGGTGGACCCCGCAGCGGGCAGGAGGGCCATCCAGCATTGGGGTTTGAGCGGCTGGGGGAACTGTGCTGGTAGCGGTACCCGCAGCCCACCCCTCAGCCGCGGCTCCGCCGAGACACACATGGGAAACGTAGGGCTCAGGGGGCCCCCGGGCTGTGTGGCTTTCCTCTTCAGCAAATCCTTCAAGCCCCACAAGCCCCCCTCCTTCCCCCATGGCTTCTGCCCCCAAATCGCCCATGTCCTTGGAAGCAGTGCTGCACGGCAAGTCCCTCACAGCGCTGTCTTCCCCCCAACGCTGAGCCCGAGCGGCGCTGCGCATAACACCTCCCGTGCCGCCGGTGCAAAGGCAGCTCCCGGCTCCGCGTTGTTTACTTTTAGAGGGGACAGCACAGCTGGCAACAGGCCGCTGTTCACCCATGGCAAGGGGTCCCGGAATGCCGAGTCGCCTTCGGCTGGCCATTGGACACTGCCACCGTGTCAGGTGACAGTCCGGCCACCGGACCGCACATGGTTTTGGGAGGATGTCCGATCCAAGGCTGAGGCGGTGAGTGGCTGTGGTTTGGCACGGCGCTCCCTGAAGGGCAGGGATGAATTCCCCAGCTCTGCAGGTGCTGCGAGACGGGCACCTGCCTCTGTCCCCGTGGAGTCTGCGGGACAGGATTCAGAGGACTGATGATGCCTCGATAGGCGGTCTGTGAGCTTTCCCTGTGCTTTGGGAAGCTGGTCGCAAGAAACATGTCCATTTGTCTTGGCAAGCATTGGTTGGTAAATATGGTCTGGGGTCTCCAGAGATGATGCAGATGCTCCAATTGATAGACACAGACGTATTCCCTCCTTATGACATTCGGTGCTTGCCCAAGGTTCTCTTTCAGCCAGTTGAATATGACCTATTTGAGTCCAATTGATCTCAATTGGCTGAAAAGATTGCAGCACAGAATCGGATGGCTCATCAAGACGACCCTAGGTATGGGGTTGGGCCAGAACTGCTGCTGGGTATAGGTGAGTTTGCTGATGTTAATAGGCAGATCACCTGTGAGCCCCTGGTAGTGGAGCAGTGCCAGAAAGTTGGCATGGCAGCATTGGTACAGACAATGGAGATGTCTGCACCGAAACAGTCTTTTGCCACGATTCTTCAGGGGACTGACTGAACCCTTTCTGCAATTTGCAGGGAGACTGACAGCTTCGGTTGAGCAACAGGTGGATGATTTTATTCCCAGAATGATGTTGCTCAAGCACCTGGCAAGGAGCCATTGTAATGCAGAGTGCAGGAGGATCACTGAGGCCCTTCTGGGTGAGCCCACACTCTTGCAAATGGCCGAGGCCTGTGCCAAACTGGGCACCACAGGTTTCCTCGGTTCCCTGGAGCTGCACAATGACACAGTGGCCCCCTTGGTTCCACGAGGCCCCAGAGTATCACAGTTCTCTCTATTATTCCAAATATTCCTGCACTGTCACAGTGGTCTTTTGGTTCTTTTGGGTTCGTCAGGATCACAATGGCCCCTTGGCTGCATGAGGCCCACCTGTGTCACACTGGCCACGTGCTTCCACTGGGCCTTGTAGCATCACAATTGTCCCCCCTTGGCTGCATGAGGCCCAGATGTGTCACACTGGCCACGTGCTTCCACTGGGCCTTGTAGCATCACAATTGTCCCCCCTTGCTTCCATGAGGCCTTGCCGTGTCACAGGGGTCTCCTTGGTACTGCAGTATCACAATGGACCCTTGGTTCCATGAGGCCTTGAAGTGTCACTTTGGTCTCCAGGATTCCATGTGACCCCACAGTGTCACAATGGACCTTTGGTTCCATGAGTCCCACACTGTTCCATGAATCCTTAGTTCCATGGGGCCCTGTGGTGTCACATTTGTCTCCTTGGTTCAGTGGTGCCTCACAGTGCCACAGTTGGCCTTGGACCCAACAGGGCCTCACAGTGTCACAATGGACTCCTTGGTTCCATGGGGATGCAAAGTGCCACAATGGCCCTTTGGTTTCACAAGGCCTCCAGGTGTAACAATGGCCTCTGTGGTTTCCTGTGGCCATGCTGTGTCACAATGGACCTGTGGTTCCGTGATGCCCCACAGTGTTAAAATGGTTTCCTTGGTTCTGCACTAAAGGAATGCCCCCTTGGTCCCTTGGAGCCCCAGAGTGTCACTATTGTCCCCTTGGTTGCATGACGCCCTGCAGTGCCACAACGATCCTTTGGTTCCACAAGGCCCCATGTAACATACTGGTCTCCATCGTTACATGAGGCCACGCTGTGTCACAAGGGCTGCCTTGGTTCCATGATGCCCTGGAGTGTAACAAAGCTCTCCTTGGTTCCATGGTGTCAGTACAGCCCCTTTGTCCCATGGAGCCCCACAGTGTCACTATGGTCCCCTTGATTCCATGAGGCCCTGCTGGGCTACAGTGGCCTCTTGGTTCCAATGGGTTCCGAAGAGCCATAATGGTCTCCAGTGTTCCATGAGGCCCTGCAATATCCCAATGGACCCTTGGTTCCAAGGGGCCTGCAGTGTCACAAGGCTGCTTTGGCTGGATGAGGCCCTGCAGTGTCATAGCAGCCCCTTGGTTCCAGTGGGTCCCAAACTGTCAGAATTGTCTCCACTGTTCCATGAGGCCCGTCAATGTCACTGTGGTCCCCTTGGTTCCACAGGGTCTCACAGTGTAAACAAGGGACCTTTGGTTCCATGAGGTTCCTCAGTGTCTCAATGGCCCCTTAGCTCCATGTGGCCAAGCTGTGTCACAACAGCTTCTGGTTCCATGAGCTTTCATACTGCCAACAACAATCTCCTTGGTTCTGCAGTGTCACCATGGACCCTTGTCCCGTGAGGACCCACAGTATAACATGATCACCTTGGTTCCACGAGGCCCCACAGTGTCACCATGGTCTCCTTGGATCTGCATTGTCACAATGGACCTTCCATTCCATGCAGCCCCGGTGTGTCACTATGGCCCCTGGGTTCCCTGAGGCCATACACTGTGACAGTGGCCCCTGGGTTCCCTGAGGCCATACAGTGTCACAGTGGCCCCTGGTTCCATGAGTTTCTGTACTGTCAGCAATGGTTCCATTGTTCAAACAAGGCCTGGCTGTGTCACAATGGACTCTTGGTTCCATGAAGCCTTTCTCTGTCACAATGTTCTCTTGATTCCATGAGGTTCCAGAGTGTCCCCATGGTCTCCTTGGATCTGCACTATCACAATGGACCATTGGTTCCATGTGGCCCTGCTGTGTCAAAAAGGAGTTTGGTTTCAGGAGATTCCAACGTGTCACAGGAGCCTCCTTGGTTCTGTGAGGCCCCTCTGTCACCAAATCTACGAAATATCACAATAAGACTCCTGAACACTGCCTTGCAATTAAGAGGGCATCACTTCTCTAGGCTTAGGTCTAAGGTGTGAGAACTGATAACCTTACATGGACATGTGATTCTAAAAGAGTGGTACTTATATAGCATTGCTACCTCTGTATTCCAATTGAGTCATTATCATAAAACCAACCCCAAGGTCCCAGATTCAGTTTTTTTTTATTTCCTATCGGTGGACTCTTGAGCCAGATGTCTTCTTGTCTTACAACCATCCTTGCTGGCAAAGCAGGCCCTACACGCCTTGTTCCTGTGCTCAGAATTCCCAGGCATGGTAAATGTTGAATGAACCCTCCTGGTTTCAAGCCCAAGGCTCTGTGTGGCCAGGCAGAGGCAGGCAGGACACAGAGCTGTCAGCAGAGGAAGGGCCCAGCCAGGTGGGGCAGCCGGGGGGTGACGACAGCCTGCAGGGACAGAGGCACAGGGCATGGACACCGTAGGACAGCCTGGGCTGCACAGGGCACAGGGTTTGCTCAGCATCAGAGACACCTTTCCCTGGTTTGTCCCCACCTGTCACCACTGCCTGCAGTGTTCTGCTCTAACTGGAACCTGGGGACACTTTCTCAGCCATATCTCTCACTGGGTCCCATCAAAACTTCAAGAAACTTTGGAGTTTCAATCTTAATTGAAAAGTTCTCCAAAAGTTCTTGAAAGAGCTCTTGAAAAGTTTTTTAAACATTTCTGGGGCTGACACCACTTTAAACAACACCAAATCCATGGGAGGGTCATTAAAGTCCTTTCTCAGTCGTGTCCCTCAGTGGGACCCATTAAAACTTCAAGAAACTTTGGAGTTTGTATGTGACTTTGGATTCTGGAGAGATTTATTTCACTGACTCTCAGGGACTGATGTTCAGGGACTCAGCACTAAACCTCCAAGAGGCTCATTAAAGTCCTTGTGCTGTGTCTGTGCTGATGAGCTGGGCTGGGCTCCTGGCACAGAGGCAGCTCTTGGAAAATAAGAAGAGCTTCAAAAAGACATTTCTCCTGAGGAGCAGCTCCTCTCCCAGCCCAGCAGGGCTGAGGGCACTGCCTGCAGGTACCTGAGAGGGGTGAAGCAGACAGAGGCTTAAAGAAACTGGAAGGACAATTCTGAGATTATTCACGGAGAAATCTTCACACCTTTTGAAATCTCTGAGCTTCTTCATGGAGAAATCTTCACCACTTCTGGCACAGTAAGTCTCTGGCTGCAGGGATCTCCTAAAGCTGCCCCAGGACAGGACTGACAGCACTGTAAGGATGGCTCTGCTGCCCTTTCTGCTTTGGGGGAGGATGTGCTCCAGAGCGGGGCTGCCCTGGGCACCGTCAGAGGGACAGGGCAGGACGGCTCCTGCTGCCAGGGACGGCTGCAGGGGCTGGAGCTGGGGCTGCAGCCAGGGCTGCCCAGGGCTGTGGTGCAGAGCAGGTGCTGCAGCCCTGAGGGCTCTTGGCCAGGCCAGGGGATCGGCCACCTGCCAGGGGCAGCTCTCAGCCTGCCTGGCAGCTCCCCATGGGCTGTGGGGAGAAGTTGGAGGTGGAAGGAGCCACCCCCATCAGGGCAGGTTCCTCCTGCTGTGGAGATGGTGCTGCATGGCCAGGGCTGCTCTCAGCTTTCTCCTAAAGGAAAGGGAAAGGGGCTCTCAGGGTTGTCGGTGTCACTGACACTCCTGCACTGTCACCCTGGGCATCAGCAGATCTGCCTCAGAGCTCCCTCAGAAAGTGCCTCCTCACCCTCCTCTACCTACAGACAGCACCAGCAGCACCCTGGCTTGCAGCATCTCTGTTGGTCTGAGCTGCCCTTAAGGCCCTGCTGCCTGGGAGATGGCCCTGGGCAGTGGCCTGTGCTGGGAGGGGTGTGCAGGGCAGAGCTGAGCCCCCAGGGCTGGGCTGGGCTCTGGGAGCACTGGCAGGGACAACGCTTGGATAGAGAGAAACAGATACAACATTAGGCAGAACTCCAGGTAGTAGGGAGTGAGAGAACCCCAGATACCCCAACCTTTACAGAAACACAGAAAAAAAAAATGGAGAGAAAGGTTTAGGGTATTAATTTTGAAATTGCAGCTTTAGGATTGTGTACTTTATTTTACAAGAAGGTTTTACATGAATAATTCTGAAATAGAGGGAGATGTGATAAGGGAATGTAACCTGTAACAGGACCAACAGGTCCGAATACACCGGGGCACAGGCTCGGTTTTCTCTCTGGGCTCCCTGGTGTTCAGGCTGAGAGCAATGCTGACGATCAAGCAGTAAATCAGCAGCAGCAGAAACCTGTACTCAAAAATGTTTAGCAAAGTTACCTCAAAGGAGGAAAAGTGATTTTGATGGGATTATAAAAACAATATAGAATTGACTCAAAGAAGATGGTCCCATCTTGTCAATGTTTTCTTTCAACAGTCCACCATGCCCAGAGTGAAGAAATGTCCAACAGCAGCTCCATCAGCCACTTCCTCCTGCTGGCACTGGCAGACAGGCGGCAGCTGCAGCTCCTGCACTTCTGCCTCTTCCTGGGCATCTCCCTGGCTGCCCTCCTGGGCAACGGCCTCGTCATCGCTGCCGTCGCCTGCGGCCACCACCTGCACAGCCCCATGTTCTTCTTCCTGCTCAACCTGGCCCTCAGCGACCTGGGCTCCATCCTCACCACTGTCCCCAAAGCCATGCACAATTCCCTCTGGGACACCAGGGACATCTCCTATGCAGGATGTGCTGCTCAGCTCTTTTTCTTTCTGTTCTTCATGGCAGCAGAGTTTTCTCTCCTGACCATCATGTGCTACGACCGCTACGTGTCCATCTGCAAACCCCTGCACTACGGGACCCTCCTGGGCAGCAGAGCTTGTGCCCACATGGCAGCAGCTGCCTGGGCCAGTGCCTTTCTCAATGCTCTCATGCACACAGCCAATACATTTTCCCTGCCCCTGTGCCATGGCAATGCCCTGGGCCAGTTCTTCTGTGAAATCCCACACATCCTCAAGCTCTCCTGCTTGAAATCCTACTTCAGGGAACTTGGATTCATTGCTGTTAGTGCCTGTTTAGTATTTGGTTGTTTTGTGTTCATTGTTTTCTCCTATGTGCAGATCTTCAGGGCCGTGCTGAGGATCCCCTCTGAGCAGGGACGGCACAAAGCCTTTTCCACCTGCCTCCCTCACCTGGCCGTGGTCTCCCTGTTCCTCAGCACTGGCATGTTTGCTCACCTGAAGCCCCCTCCATCTCCTCCCCATCCCTGGATCTGGCCCTGTCAGTTCTGTACTCGGTGGTGCCTCCAGCCCTGAACCCCATCATCTACAGCCTGAGGAACCATGAGCTCAAGGCTGCAGTGAGGACACTGATCACTGGATGGCTCCAGAAACAATAAACTGCTGGGCAATTTCCTCCAATCACTTGCAATAAAAGTCTCCTTTGATACTTCTCATTGTTTTCATTTTGAATGTTCTTTTTCTTTGTTTTACTCCTTTATTCATTTCCACCAATAAATGTCATTTTTTGGTGCCATTTCTCAGTTTGTGTCGTTCCGTGTTCACTGTGGCCACAACCTGTGTCAATGAGGGGCTGTGCTCTTGGTGGCTTTAAAGGAACTCAAGGATCTCCCAGCCAAGTTTTGTGCAGAGATGCCCCATTTGTTCCCTTCTCTGCAGCTGCAGCAGCAATGTCTGTGTGCAGAGCTGGAGGCAGCTCAGGGCTGGCACAGCAGCTGTGGCCAGGAGCAGCAGCCCTTGGTGTTGGCAGTGCTGCTCCCGTGGCCCTGCCCCGCTGCCCTCCTGGCCCTGGTGTTGCTGTAGGGCCTGAGTGCTCTCGGGGCCGGGCACAGGGCTGGGGGTGGCAGTGCCGGGGCTGCAGCAGGGACAGGCCATGGGCACTGCTGGGGCAGCGCTGACGCCTCAGGGCAGGGCCTGGGGGCTCCAGCCTCCTTGCCCAGGCTCTCTCCAGAACACGCCCAGGCCAATGCCCAGCACAGAAAAGCCCCGTGAGCAGCCCCAGGCTGGCCGTGGGCAGGCTGGGGGCAAACAGCATGGCTGGGGCTCTGCAAGGTCCCTGGGGGAGACGGGAAGGAGCAGCAGAGCAGGGCCTGATCCATCCCCACTGCGCTGGACACCCCAGGGCAGCGTCCCAGAGCGTCCTCATGCACCTGCCAACAACATCCCCCCTCTGCAGCCCTGGCCTCTCCCCCAGCTCACACAGGGGCCCCATCCTTGCAGGCACAGACACGGCAGCACTGGCTCAGGAGCCCCTGTTTGCACTGCCCAGAGCAGGCCTGAGCACCCCCATGGTGTTGGTGTGGGGAGATGAACCTGAGGGAGCACAAATGCCATCAGCCCCTGGGGCCAGGAAGGGCTGGGGGACAGGAGGGAAACCACTCAGCTTTGTCGTGGCCTCTGAAGTCAGCCAGAGAGTTTGTTCCCATCAGCTGTGAGTTTCCTGTGCCACTGCAGACGTTTCTCAGAGCCAGGGCTGCCTGGCAGCCAGGTACAAAATGTCCAGAGCTATTCTTTTGTTTCAAATTTCCTTTATCTATTCTTCTGGCTGCAAGTCTCTTTGTATTGCCCACTCCTGTTCCCTCCCCTGTAAACAGCCCATCCCTGTTGGCCCTTTCCTCTCTGGCCCCACTGCCCATTGCAGTTCCTGAGTTGGCACCCTGGGGACATCCCTTGGGGAGCAGGATCATCCTCCAAGTGCTTCAGGAACTGTCTGCAGGCTCCTGCAGTGCCTGGTGCTGCTCCTTGCCAGAGGCACCACAGCCCAGGGGGGCACATCTGGGCTGCTGTGTCTGGCTGTGGGGCTCCCTGCTCTGGGCCATGAGGAGGAGCTGCAGAGGCTCTGCAGGACTGACAGGATGGGCTTTGGGGCTGTGAGGAGAAGCTGAGGGACCTGGGCTGCTGCATCTTCTGAAGAGGAGGCCCAGGCCTCATCCTGCAGCTGCTGCAAGGGTGGTTTCAGAGAATCACAGAATCAGCAAGGTTAGAAAAGACATCAGAGATCAGCAAGTCCAACCTGTTCTCTCACACTGCCTTGTCTCCCCTGAGCCTCCTCTTCTCCAGGATAAACAACCCCAGCTCCCTCAGACCCTCCTGACAGGACTTGTGTTCCAGACCCCTCCCCAGCCTTGTTTCCCTTCTCTGGACATGCTCCAGCCCCTCCATGTCCTTCTGAAATTGGGGGGCCCAGAACTGGACACAGCACTGGAGGTGCTGCCCAACCAGTGCTGAGCACAGGGGAAGAATCACTGCCCTGCTCCTCGTGGCCACACGGTTCCTGATCCAGGTCAGGAGCCATTGGCCTTCTTGTCCACCTGGGCACACTGCTGGCTCATGTCCAGCCTGCTGTCCATCAGTCCCCCAGGTCCCTTTCTGCCTGGCTGCCCTCCAGCCACTCTGTCCCCAGCCTGTGGCTGCAGGGGTGGTTGTGGCCAAAGTGCAGCACCCAGCACTTGGACTTCTTAAACCTCCCATGGTTGGATTTGGGCCCTGGATCCAGCCTGTCCAGGGCCCTGTGCAGAGCCCTCCTGCCCTCCAGCACATCCACACTCACACCCAGCTTGGTGGCATCTGCAGTTTGTTAATGGTGGACTCGATCCCCTCCACCAGATCGTCCATGAAGATATTAAACAGGACAGGACCCAACACACATCCCTGGGGGACACGACCAGGGACTGGACACCAGCTGGATGCAGCACCATCCCCAGCACTCTCTGGGCCCAGCCTCCAGCCAGTTCTTCAGTCTTCCACCAAAGAGGGAACCTGCCCAAGCCATGGGCTGCAGCTTTTCCAGGCAATGCTGTGCCTCACGGTGTCAAAGGCTTTGCTGAAGTCCAGGTAGACACATCCACAGCCTTTCCCACATCCACCAGGTGGGTCACCCAGGTATAAAAGGTGGGTCAGGCAGGACCTGCCCCTCCTAAACCCACACTGGCTGGGTCTGATCCACACAGGGATCCCTGTGATGGCACCCAAGGGGAGCTGTTCCATTCCCTTGTCAGGCACTCAGGTCAGGCTGACAGGCCTGGAGTTCCCCAGATCTTCCTGCCAGCCCTTCATGGGGATGGGCTCACATTGGCCCCTCCAGTCCTCTGGGAGCTCCCCAGTGAGCCAGGACTGATGAGAAATGATGGAGAGCAGCTGGGGGAGCTCATCTCCCAGCTCCCTCATCCCCCTAGGATGGATCTCCTCTGATCCCATACACCTGAGGGCATCTGAGTGGCTCAGCAGGTCACCAAGTGCTTCCTCCTGGATTACAGGGGCTGTTCTGCTCCCTGTCCCCATTCACCAGCTCAGGAGGCCACTTGTCCTGAGGACAACCTCTCTTAATGTTGAAAATGATGGCAAGGAAGGTGTTCATTACCTCAGCCTTCTCCTCATCTTTAGTTACTCTATTCCTCCCAGCATTCAATAAAGAGCGGAGGTTGTCATTGGCCGTCTTTTTGCCATTAATGTATTTCTAAAAACATTTTTATTATTCATCACAGAAGTGGCTAGATTCAGTTTTACATGGGCTTTCCTATCTGTAATTTTCTTTCTCAGGATCTAATGATATCCTTAGAATTTTCCTGGGCAACCTTCCCCTCTTTCCAAAGCTGGTGCACACTCTCTTTTGCCCTGAGTTCCTGCAAGAGCTCCCTGCCCCTCCAGACCAGTCATTCTACTTGTCAGCTCATCATAGGCACAGCTCGGTGTCTTCAAGATGTTTTTTCTGGAAGTACATCAGTCCTTCTTGGACCCCTTTGTTGAAAGGCTCCTTCCCTTTAAAAAAATCAGTATTGGATTCAGTAGTCTCCAAATCAACACCCTGAACAGGCCCAAGTCTGCCCTCTGGAAGTCCAGTGTAGAAGTTCTGTTGATGCCCCCTCCTTGTGAAACTGAATATTGAAAACTCGATTATTCCATGGTCGCTGTAGCCCAGATGGCCCCGAGCACCACATCCCCCAGCAGCCCTTCTCTCTTTGTGAACAGCAGCAGACAGAGCTTCCCTTGGCAGTGGGAAGAGAAGGAAACCTCCCCAAAGTGCAGCTTGGAAGGCTCAGCCTGGAGCTGAGCACAAAGAAAAGTCCCTCCAGGGCAGAATTTTGGTGCAGGAGGTGTCCCAGCGTGAGGCTGGGCCATGGCCTGGCTCTGTGTGCCAGGAGCCGGCAGCGCTGGGTGCAGGGAGCCCAGGGAGGGCACAGCAATGCTGGGCTGACAAATGCTGGGGGGACAGCGAGATGGGCGTGTGCAGCCGGCCAGGGCACAGCAGCAGCACGCCCAGGGGGCACAGCCTGCAGGACACATGGCCAAGGGCTGGGCAGGGCTGGCAGGGCCACAGGCACCCAGGCCTTTGTCCCCTGGGCTCTGCCAGCGCCTCGGGAGGCCCCACTGAAGGAACTTTCCTTCCAGGGGCTGCACTTGGCTCCTCCCTGGCCCCTCCCTGAGCAGGCTGGCAGGGCTGGCAGCTTGATGCCATTTGTCCTTGCTGCCATCCCAGTGCCCCAGCAAGAGCCCCGAGCCCCCCGGGAGGGACAGGCCCTGCTGTCCCAGGCCTGGGCTCAGGGCTTGGCCTTTCTGCTCCCTCCAGCCAGCCCAGGCCTGCCTCAGCATTGCAGTGCCCTGCTCACAGCCTCGGGCTCCCTGCACTCCTGGCCTCAAGGATCTGCTCTCACCAGTCCCTGGGGAGCCTTTGGCACTCCCTGCCCTCACTGGGGCCCAGGGATGCTCCAAGGGACTTGGGCTTTTGCTTCTGACTCCTTGAGCAGCTTCTTCCACCTTCTCTCAGTGCCTGGGGCTCCTGGACTCAGCCCCAAATCCAGCGTGGGGCTGATTAAAATGCAGAGAGCCCTGAGGAGCTCTTTGTATTTCTTCAGCTCTCTTCAAGTCTGCAGGGATTGTGCAGCTGCTTGGAGTCAGTTTGGAGTTCTCTTAAGGAGGAAGATTTCAAAGCACGCATCATGACTTTTTTTTTTTTTTAATTCAAGGGCATATTGTTTCAATTTTCAGTTCTTAGGAGAGGTGACAGAAGCATTCCCCAAGTGATCTTGATGCTGAATATCTTTTCAGGAGATCTGGGCACAAAGAATGAGCCCCTTGGTGGCTGACCCTGTTGGGACAAGCTGCTCCTCACCCCAACCTCAGCATGTCTGACATCACTCACCTGGGACTGACATCCCAAAATATAGAGAATTCTTTTTCATTTTCTTGATAATTGAAATTTAATTATGTTTTAAATTATGCTTTGGTTATTTTTAATATTTTTCTGTATTTTATTTCCTAATTTTATGATTTACATTCAAAAATCTATACAGTTTTAGGAACCAAAACAGTTTTTGGCCATTAGTTCTAATTGACTTAATTGCTTTCTTGAATTAATTACCTGCTATCGGCTATTGATTTCTCTCATTTTACACTAATTAGCTGCTTTTCTTAGTCCTTTTGTCATACTTTTGAGCATTTTCTCAGACAGGGTAAGAGGGACCACTTTGTGCTCCATGGTGACATTTCTGGGGTGTATTTGGAGAAGGGAATTTGGAGAGACTTGAGGGTCTGGAGGACACCTGGGGGAGCCGGGGGAGCACTTGGAGGAGCACTTTGGGATCCTGTCGGACAATTCGGGGTCCATGGGAGCACTTGGGGGTCCAGGGGGGCACTTGGAGGTCAGGGAGGGGAATCTGGGCGCCCTTCGGGGTCCGGGCGGGCACTTGGGGGGCTCTGAGGGGGCTCTCTGGGGCCCAGGGGATGATGGGAGTTGTAGGCGCGGGTATAACACGGGTTAACGGGGCCGCGGGGCATCACGGGAGTTGGAAGCGCCACTCCAATGGCTCTGGGTGGGGCGCGGGGCATGATGGGAGGTGGAGTCACCGCTGGAACAGCGCTCTCTGTACACCGCGGAGCATGCTGGGAGCTGTAGTCCCGGAAGCGGCTCGCACGGAGCTTTTGGCGGTCCGGGACGGCACTTGGGGAACACTTTGGCGTCCGAGCCGCGACTTGAGGCCCTCAGGGGGAATGTACACGGTTCGGGAGCACTTGGGGGGATTGTGGGAGGTAGAACCGGGCGCTTCAGGGTGCGAGGCACGGCAGGGGTTTTCGGCGCGGGACTGTGTTAGGCGGAGCTCTGAGGCCACGGGGGATGATTGGAGATGAATTCCCAGAAGTGGTTTAACGGGCATCTGTGGGTTTGTGGTCATTCAGGGGATTCAGGGACGCTTTTGGGGGCGTCCGAATGGGGACACTGTAGGGACACTTAGGGACGCTGGCGGGTCTGGGGGACAAATAAGAGATACGCGCAGGGAGGATACTGGGGGGGGGTGGGGGGGGAGGTGACTTTGGGGCGCGGTGCATGACGGGCATTGAAGTCCGGGCTGCAATGGGGCTCAATTGGGCCGCGGGGCACGACGGGAGTTGTAGGCAGAAAGGAAACATGGCATTGACACCAGGCACCGCCCCGAGGCCCCGGGTTCCTGGCGCTGATTGGCTGCGGGCGGTGATGGGCTGGAGCTTCGACCAGTGGGAGTGTCCGGAGGTGGGAACAGCCCATTCTGCCCCTCCACTCCTTCCCAGTACAGCCCAGTTTATCCCCAGTACAGCCCAGTGGTGCACCAGTACCCCTTCAGTCCCCACCTTTACAGTCCATTTCATCACCAGTACAGCCCAGTCCCTCCCAATACTTCATTCCCATTCCTTTCCAGTTCCCCCCTAGTATCTTCCATAGCATGCCCCAGTATCTCCCAGCCTTCCCCACGGTGTTCCCATTGTCTCCAGTTTGTCCCAGTATACCCCCGTATCACTCCCAGTATGTCCCAGTGTCTCCCACATCATTCCCAGTGCTCCCCAGTATGTCCCAGTCCTTCCCAGTGTTTCCAAGGACACTTGAACTGCTCACGGTGGCCGTGGCACCCAAACCCAGCCGTGGGCTCAGTGCAGTGTCCATGGCCACAGCCCCTTGCAGTGGCCTAGGGCAGGTTGGGATGATGGCCCACCCTCACAGCTGGCCCAGGGCAGGGCTGGAGAGGTTTTGGTGGCACCTTGGGCTGGCACACACTGGAGGAGTGTGTCTGTTTTCAGTGGGGAAAACTCAGAGATTTACATTGCTTCATAAAATAGAAAACCCTTTTTGACCTGAGCGCAGGCAGCTGTCCAAGCAAAGTAGGTCCCAGTGATTTGTTAAAAAAATACGGATATTGATCTAATACCAATATCCAGCTATGACGGACAAAGACTCTCTAACAGTTTGAAGTTAGAAAGTGGATGTTTATTACGACGCCGGGCAGCTCCCAAATACACATGCGCAATTTACAGATGATCCCAGGGTCTTTTTATGTACAAAAGTGTTGAATACCCAAAACACAAATGCATATTCATAACTCTGGTCCATCCCATTCCCCGCTTCCTATGGTAATTAGCCAAAAAGCAATTAAGCATGCGTAGTTTGTTCTTTGAAATGGGTCGGTGGTCCTTCTTATGGGGTGGGGTCTCAAAATGATGAAGTAAGATGGGTCTTCCTTGCTTTGCCTTTTTTACCTTTTAGTGTTGGTGACACCTGGATTCTGTTTTCTCAAGACTATCTGATTTATGATCACATTGTGTTCTTGGAGTCTATTGATTAAGTTGACAGGTCTCCTGATTTATCAGTTCCTTAAATCCGGCTTATGTTAAAAAAAAAGGGAAGTTTACCTCAACAATGTCTAGTTAGTATAGGGAAGTCTACCTCAGCAATATCTCAAAATGTAAAGGGAAGTCTATGTCAGCAATATCTAGTTTAACTAAAGTCCTTAATTCTTTAAAATTAATATCTCATTCCCCACTTCTTCTTTAAAGTGAGAAAATTCCATTACTCAATATAGAGAGTCTTCTTCATCTATCCAAGCCGCACAGCTGGTGTCTCTCAAGACTAAGCCATATGCTTTTGATAGTGAGGTTAAGGCTGCTACTCGTCGTAGCATCCTCCAATTCCAAACAAGCATTGCAACAGATAAAATTAAACTTATACTACCTAAAATAAGCAACACAACTATGGGGTGTACTAAGGTGTTTAGTATACCAGTTGCTGTTGGAGACCACCCAAAAGAACATCCCACCAATGATGAGACAAATGTTCTTCAAACCTTTTAAAAACTCCTTTGATGGTCTCCGTATCTCATGGTGAATTTTATTTAATGTCTTTTTGCTCCCTTCTCTAATTTCCTTTAAGATTTCTCTCAGTTCGGGGTGTTTCATCAATTGAGCAACTAGAGTCAAATTCATCCCTATGGGCACAGGCAGTATCTGCTGCACAGTAGTTAGGTTAGTCTTTATATATTGTTGTGATACTACAGGTGCTCGATAGGAAAAATCACATCCCTTAATTCTGACAAAATTGCAAACACACAAATTGAATTTGGTCTGCCTTACAATTTGGCTGTCTATTCTTATGATGGGGCACGCTGTCCTTAGACAGACACAACCTTGTCCTGTATACACCAATGAAGTTTTCTGTTCCCCTGGATGCGTTTCAAAGTGATAAATATTTTGATCTGTATCTAAGCAAGTGTCTTTGACACCTTCTAATGTCCCCTCACATATGTATCCTAGTTGTCTCCTCGCAGTGCAGGGCTCTAGATTAACAGTTTGCCATTTTCCTTCAATTTCTCGTGCCCACATCCTGTGCTCAGAAGGGTACAATACAGTTCCCTCATGGTTTAATCCTAAGGGGACTATTGGATGTATCAGGTCCACTGAGGCATCATGTATGGTTAAAACAAAGGCTGTCACTATACTAGTCACAGGGTTATAGGTGAAATTGACCAACACCCACCAAGACTGAAGCTCTTTCTCCATATCAGAAGCATTATCCCAAACAATTTTGCGAATTTCAGCAGGGAATGTTCCCTCGCCACCTTCTCTGATAACCGCAGCGGCCACTGATTGCATCCACAGTTGTGCCTGAGTACACCCTAGAGCCAGTGAAATGTTTTTACTAGCTGTACCCAGTGCATTAATTATTACCTCGTGATCTCGCTCTTCTGTGTTTTCCCATTCTGGTAGTATTTGGGTCAGTTTCCAATGATTGTTACCCAGTGAGAGTAGAGAGGATTGCAAAGGTTGTTGTAGTTGGACTAAATCATTCCCTACTGAAGCTAATTTATTCATCAGTACTTCTGAATCTATGGTATTTAGTACTCCTAATCCTGTTCCTAGCAACCCTGTAGTATCCCTCTTACTTCTAACATCAGGAGGCATACTTTTTTGGAGCCAAGTAGTCCAGTCTGTAAAGGAGTTCTTGAGAAATGGAGCACATTCTGGCCTAACATGAGAAGCATTTACCTGTACTCCCATTTCTATTTGTTTTAAAGACCACTTTGGGTTAATTATCAGTTTCTGAACTCCTGTCTTTTTAATAGCATATGGCCCAATTTTGGTAATTCCAGGAGTTATCTGTTCCTCTGCTTCTGGGATAGCTGGCACCTGGTTGATCACAGCCTTTTTTGGCACTGGTGGAGTAATCTTGGTCTGGTCCTTATGGAGCTCAGTACATACTTGAGTGATGTTAAAGTCAATGTCATACCCTCTTATTGCACACCCCTCTATTTTGAGCCTAAACTGTGGACATTTACTCAAGCATTTGTCACAACATTCAGGACTAATGCGGATGGATCTCATGGGTGGGTGGTAAGCCTCGTGGAACCCATCCTGTAAGAATGCATATTTACATCCCCAAACATTTCTTCCTTCCCACAAGCTTGCATTTGTGACTTTTAGCATCTTATTTAGAGCCTTACGAGAGTAAGTATCATAAGCTCTCCCTTGACACCTATTTATCTCGGTCACATTGTACCTGCATGGTACTGCATTGACTCTCTTTTTGGTTAAGGGAATTACTGCAATAATTACAACTTTCCTCATAATGTCCATACTGTCAATACATCTATTCGCGATTCCGAGTGAGCTTCAGCTTCAGTTCATTATCGCCTGGTGTGATCTTCCAGATTCCTTCTGGGGCTTTCTTCACTCAGGAGTGATGGATCCAGGCCTTCTGTTCCTTGACCTTGATTGCAGTGAAGGTAGTAAGAAGCACCTGGAATGGTCCTTCCCACTGTGGTTCCAAGGTCTTTCTGCAAAAGACTTAATATATACATAATCCCCAGGTTGTATATCATGTACTGGCCCATCTAATTCCCTGTTTTGAGCTCCAGCCACATGTTTCTCAATTTCTCTGAGTTGTCTATTTAGTGCCACCATATATCTATGTAGGGTTTCTTCCCCTACTTGCATGGGTGTTGTTCCTTCTTGAACTGCATATGGCCTTCCATATAATATTTCAAAAGGGCTCAGTTTCTCTTTTGCCCTTGGTTTTGTCCGAACTCGCAATAATGCCAATGGGAGAGCCTGGGGCCAGGGCAAATTTGCTTCTTGCCCCAGTCTCACTATTTGTTGTTTGATCAAGTGGTTCATTTTTTCCACTTGGCCACTAGATTGAGGGTGATATGGGGTATGTAGTTCCCAGTCCATTCCCAGATGGTTGCTTATTTGCTGTACAATTTTTGAAATAAAGTGTGGTCCTCTATCTGAGGATATGGTGGCTGGAACTCCAAAACGAGGTATTATTTCTTGCAACAGTGCTTTGGTTACCTCTCGGGCCTTAGCTGTTTTGGCAGGAAAGGCTTCTGGCCATCCTGAAAAAGTATCAGTTAACACCAATAGGTAACGAAATCCTCCCTTCCTGAGCAGCTCTGTAAAGTCAATGTGCCATTGTTGCCCAGGTCCACAGCCTTTCCCAATTTGTCCCACTTTAGGCTTTAGGGTGTTTTTGGGATTAGTTCAGAGGCAAAGACTACACTGACGAGTTACTTGTATTACTGTGCCCTGCAATTTCCTGGCCATGATTCTTTCTTTTAAATGGTTATACAGGGCATCTATTCCCCAGTGTGTTTTCTCATGTTCCCTCTGTACTAATGACCACAACAAATAGGAGGGTACTACAAGTTTTCCTTCTTCTGTCACAGCCCATCCCTCCTGGTTATAACTTGCCTTTTCTGCCTTAATAAGTCTCTTATCCTTTTTATTGTATATGGGCTTACCTTCAATAGAAATTTTTCCATCTGGGATTAATGCTGCCTCAATTGTCTCATCAGTTATCTTACTTTTAGCTGCTTCTTTTGCCTCTCTATCTGCCAGCATTTTCCCCTCTTCCAACTTTGAGCTCACTTTCTGGTGTGCCTTGATGTGCTGATGGCTACCAGTTCAGGCAGTTGCACTGCATCTAACAGTCTCAATATTTCTTGTGCGTGTTTAATGTTCTTCCCTTGTGAGTTTAACAGTCCTCTCTCTTTCCAAATGGCTCCATGTGCATGAACTACTCCAAATGCATACCTTGAGTCCGTATAGATGTTAATTCTTTTTCCTTTTGCCAGCTCCAGAGCTCGAATTAAGGCAACTATCTCAGCCTTCTGTGCAGAGGTATTTGTTGGTAATGGTTTGGACTCTATTACCTCTCTGCTTGTGGTAACTGCATACCCAGCATGTCTCTTTTCACTGATGACATAGCTGCTCCCATCAGTAAACCAGGTCTTGGCATTTTCAAGCAGGGTATCTTTCAGATCCAGGCGACTGAAGTAGGTGGCTTCAATGGTCTCCAGGCAATCATGGATCACTGGTTCTCCCATACTGCCGCTAAGGAAGGAAGCTGGGTTCACAATGTTAGTTCCCACAATCTCAACAGCACCTTGTTCCACCAGTATAGCTTGGTACTTCAGGAATCTCTGTCGGGAGAGCCAGTGCCCCCCTTTCATTTCCAGGACTGTAGACACTCTGTGAGACACTAGCACTGTCATCTTCTGAGCCAGGGTGAACTTGCGTGCCTCTTGAATGTTCACTGCCACTGCTGCGACGGCTCTGAGACACCCTGGCCACCCCTTAGCTGCTGTATCCAGCTGTTTAGAGAGGTAGGCAACTACCCTTCGATATGGACCCAGATTTTGTGCTAGTATCCCTAAAGCAATCCCTTGCTTCTCATGAGAAAACAAAAAGAATGGCCTACTCACATCTGGAAGTCCCAAGGCTGGTGCTGACATCAAGGCCTTCTTTAGCTGGTCAAAAGCTTGAGCTGCTTCTTTTGTCCATTGAAGATCTCTGCTTCCTTCCGTGATCAAGGCATACAGAGGTTTAACAAGTAATCCATAATTATAAATCCACAGTCTGCACCATCCTGTCATACCTAAAAAGGTTCTCAGTTCCTTCACTGTCTGAGGCTTTGGGGTCTGGCATATTGCCTCTTTGCGATCTTGCCCTAGGGTTCTTTGTCCAGCACTCACTTCATAGCCCAGGTAAATTACTGTTTGCTTCACTATTTGGGCTTTCTTTTGAGATACTCGATACCCCTGCAGGCCCAAAAAGTTTAGGAGGCTTACCGTCCAGTCCACGCATGTTTCCTGGGTCTGGGTGACTATTAGGAGGTCATCCACATACTGGAGGAACTGTCCTTCTCCTGGTGGAGGTACCCAAGACTCTAAGTCCTTTGCAAGCTGCTCCCCAAATATAGTGGGTGAATTCTTGTACCCCTGGGGAAGCACACACCATGTGAGCTGGTTCTTCCGTCCCGTTTTGGGGTTCTCCCACTCAAATGCAAAGATCTTCTGGCTGGCTTCATGGAGAGGGAGGCAAAAGAAAGCATCCTTCAAATCTAAAACAGTAAACCAGGTTAGTTCGGGAGTTAAATGATTTAACAAGGTATAAGGATTAGCAACTACTGGATACAAGTCCTCAGTTATCTTGTTAACAGCCCTTAAGTCCTGTACTAGCCTGTATGAGCCATCGGGCTTCTTCACTGGCGGGAGAGGAGTGTTAAAATCAGACTGACACTCCCTCAGTAGTCCTATCTTCAGAAAGTTCTCAATGATTGGACTAATCCCTTCTCTATCTTCTTTCTTTAGGGGGTGTTGTTTAGCTCTTACTGGTTGTTCTCCTTCTTTAAATTCGATTTGTACTGGTAGTGCATTCTTTGCCCTGCCTGGTATGTTAGAAGCCCACACTCCAGGAAACACCTGATCTATTACTTTCCTGAAATTCTCTTTTTCATTTGCAACTTCAATTTCTTTGGTTATCATCATTAAACTTAACAGTTCCATATATTGTTGATCTTTCACCTCCAAAATAATTTCCCCATTCTTAAATATTATCTTTGCCTCCAGCTGCTCTAGCAGATCTCTGCCCAAAAGTGCAGATGGAGCTCCAGGCATATATAAAAATCGATGAATTCCCCATTGTTTCCCCAATTTATACTTCAATGGTTTACACAAATAAGCTCTTTCAGATTGGCCAGTTGCCCCTTTTACCATAACATAGTCATTGGTTGCAGGTATTAGGGCCTTATTTAACACTGAAAATGTTGCCCCGGTGTCTACTAGGAATTTTACTTCTTCTTCTCTTTTCCCTAGTTTAACTATAATCAGAGGGTCCTCTAGGGAAGGGCCCTCCGGTCTTCCTCAGTCCTCTTTTACATGAGCAACCACCTTTTCCCCTTTTTGACCACTTTTTCT
The DNA here is from genome assembly GCF_009819655.1 of Sylvia atricapilla. NCBI lineage: Eukaryota > Metazoa > Chordata > Aves > Passeriformes > Sylviidae > Sylvia > Sylvia atricapilla. Next base: position 35,288 of record NW_027077047.1, on the reverse strand, counting down.
ATGTTCATTGCCCTTTCTTAGTTCTGGACATTGTTTTTCCAGTGCCCAAATTTCTTGCAGAATGCGCACTGGTCTTTTCTTAGTCGGCGTGGTCCCTGTTTCGGTGGACCTTGCCCCTGTTTTCCTTTTTCTTTCTCCCTTACTTCTGCTACTAATTTCTTCATCCCCTGTTTATATCCTTCTTCCCTGTTACTAAAAACTCTCTAGGCTTCATCCAGTAAAGCTTTTAAATTCCAGCTGTCTGGACCCCGGATCTTCTGGAGTTTCCACCTGATGTCTCCTGTAGACTGTCCTAAAAAAAAATTTATTAATTGCTGTGTCCCTTCATTAGATCCAGGATCCAGGGTGGTGTGTCGGGGCATCGCATCTCGCAGATGATCTAGAAATTCAGAAGGTGTTTGGGAGGGGCCTTGTTTGACAGCATATAGTGCTGACCAAATTATGGTTTTGGGGATTGCTCTTTCTAGCCCTTTTACTATTAATTCCTGGTATCCTTTTAACCAACCCAACCCCTCATCATTATTAGGATCCCAGCCCGGATCTTGAAGGGGAAACACATCTTTAACATCTTCCTGTGTTGTTCTACAGTCATCCTCGGCTAGGTCTTTAGCCACTTCCAAAACTAATTGCTTTTCAGTTTCTTGTTAAGGCACCAAGCAGCAATTGGAGGTCTGCCCAATCAGGTAAATGCTGCTTAATTATAAACTTCATTTTCTTAGCAACCCCTATTGGATCACTTCGATAACCCTTAGCACTCTTTTCCCAGATCTCTAAATCAATTGAGGAAAAGGGAACTTTAATCAGTTTTGTTTCTCCATCAGAGGTCATTGCTTGTCTTAGAGGTGCTTGTGTGACCCCTGTGGTTTGTTTTCGGGTCCTGGATGCTATAGGCCCTTGTGGAGGAAGTTTGGGGGCTGACAGGGGAGGTTCAGGTTCATCCCACTCACTGTCACTGCTAGGCAGTGGTGGGTATGGTTCAGGAGTGGGTGGAGAAACCCCTGCCTTAGTTGCTGTCCTTCCAAGGGAAGATGAAGTCTGCATTTCCTCCCACCCTCCCCCTCTCCTGTCTTTTTGGAGGTGGTTTAAGTATGTCTTCTGTCTCCTGTTCTAAAGCCTCTACTTGGTATACCTTGTCAGGATGTGTGCACCTCTGATTTATAGAGCAGGTGCTGCAGCAACGTTTGGGCTTCCCTTTAGTAACTTTATTGTCCTTTTCAAGGGCCAGTACTAAAGGATCAGATGGAGGCTTCATTCCACAATCCCTTTGCCACTCAGGGTGATCTCGAAGGCTGAAAAACATATCTGCATAAATCAATTCTGACCACCTTTGTTCCTGCCAGAGGAAAAGCATTAACTGTAATAGTGTCTCAGTCCAGTGTACCATTTGCTGGCCACTTCACTCCCTCATCTAGCTTATAGAGTGGCCACCACTGTGTACAGAACTTGACCAGCTCCCTCCTGGTTTCTCTACCATCACAATCCATCAGCTCTTTCCAGTTTGTTAAAATGCACCCCAAAGGGCTTCCTCTGGGAATCTCTTTGCTTTCATTTGCCCCCATATTCAGGATCCTATTTTTCCCAATGCCTTTTGACATGCAAAAAGGAAAAAAATTTCCTCTTTAAAAAAACCAGTACACAATCAGCCAGGCACTTGCCCCAAATTGCTGGTTATTAATCACTTATTAAACCGGGTCTTCTGTTATGCCTTGCCTTGGGTATATCACCACTAAAACAATTAAAATTAACAAATGTGAACTTTGCAGAGTATCAACTGAGTTCTCGCAGGAATCCAACGATTCTACTAAAATCCCTCGGCCACCTCGGCTGGCACTGGGCTTTCCGTTCTCTGCACACAATCAAAAGCTGCTAGACTGGGTTTCCCTTTTCTGCAGGGACCTGGCTTCAAACACCAACAGTTTTAGGCTCACAAAAGAAACAGCCGGGGTCTCTCGCGACCCTAAACACATTCAACCAAAAAAATTTAACACGGTCTCACCAAATTCCCACAGATTTCAGCCAGGACATAGCACAGACCCTTTTGCAGGAAAGCGGGGAAGTGGGGGAGCCCTTGATCTTACACTGCTTTTCTTCTCCTCTGTGGCTGAGGACTAAGCCACCAGCACTTTAAGATACTACCACACACTGGCAACTGCAAACCTCACAAATAGATAAGAATATTTCTTTTTAACTAAAACATCCACTCTCCAAAACCTCTCCACGTCTTACAAAGAGCTAAGGGATGTGGCTTGAGGTTGTGCAAGCCTAGATTCCTCTCCAGTTACCAGGGAAACAAATCACCCCCAATCACCGCGGCTGTGTCGGGCATTCACTTTGAAAAGGAAAACCCCTTACCCTTACTTGGGGTTCTGTTTGTTTGTTTGTTTGTGTTTGTTTTTGGTTTTGTTTTTGTTTGCTTTGGGTTTTTTTTCCTTTTTTTTTTCTTTTTTTTTCTTTTCTTTTAAACAATTTGTTCACCCACAGATGTTTTTCTACTAAACAACACACTGATTCAAGTTACAGATACACTTCAATCACGACATAAGCACTCAAATCCCTCTGCTTTCTCAAAGGTATTCTTTCGCGGATCGGCGGGAGTTTTAAAATCTTTTATAAACTTGCAAAACTTCTAAGAACACTCACAAAGGTTAGTAACACGCAGTAAAATCCCACAAACCAAAACGCGTACCACACAAGCTTTCACAAACCACAACACATACAGTACACAAATGATACTTTTCCTCACCTAAGCGCACACAATCACAAAACCACAGGACCACCACACAGACACGGATTTGCCAATACACACACCTTCAGCGCGGGACCATGACTCAAGACAGCACTTCCCACGCCCCAAAACTCGGGCCAGCCTTTCAGAGTATGGATCACCAAGGCGCACCTTTAAACTACAAGCCGAAATCAGAGCTCCACTGCTCCTAAAAGCAACAAAACCTGCGGCCCTGGGGCCGCCGCTGCCTGCCCCCTGCACTCGGGACGCAGTCACAAGTCACCAGCTCTACCTGGAACACAACCAACCATTTACAAGACTCCGCGGAGTTTCCAAAACCCAGTCAGGCTTCTGCTTTGCATAAGATGTCTCTTATGACTAATAAGCTGCCTCTATTCAAAGGTATCTGTTCCCAATATTTTAAACATACCTTTTGTCCGTAGTTCCAGCAGGCTCTGGTCTTTCCCCGGGGGTGTCAGCAGGGCCACGGGAGCCCCTCTTCCCGGGAAATTCTGGGCGGGTGCCCTGAGGGGTCCCAGACCCCGATGGCCCCCTTGGCCAGAGAGAGCAGTGTCCTGCCGTGGTTGCCAAAATGATTTGTTAAAAAAATACGGATATTGATCTAATACCGATATCCAACTATGATGGACAATGACTCTCTAACAGTTTGAAGTTAGAAAGTGAATGTTTCTTACGACACCGGGCAGCGTGCGGGATAGCTCCCAAATACACACGCGCAATTTACAGATGATCACAGGGTCTTTTTATGTACAAAAGTGTTGAATACCCAAAACACAAATGCATATTCATGACTCTGGTCCATCCCATTCCCCGCTTCGTATGGTAATTAGCCAAAAAGCAATTAAGCATGTGTAGTTCGTTCTTTGAAATGAGTTGGTGGTCCTTCTTATGGGGTGGGGTCTCAAAATGATGAAGTAAGATGCATCTTCCTCGCTTTGCCTTTTTAACCTTTTAGTGTTGGTGACACCTGGATCCTGTTTTCTCAAGACTATCTGATTTATGATCACATTGTGTTCTTGGAGTCTATTGATTAAGTTGACAGACCTCCTGATTTATCGGTTCCTTAAATCCGGCTTATGTTAAAAAAGGAAGTTTACCTCAGCAATGTCTAGTTAGTAAAAGGGGAGTCTACGTGCTAAAGTCTTTTATTCTTCAAAATGTAAAGGGAAGTCTACGTCAGCAAGTCCACATCTACTTTAACTAAAGTCCTTAATTCTTTAAAATTAATATCTCAGTGTTCTTGGAGTCTATTGATTGACAGGTCTCCTGATTTATTGGTTCCTTAAGTCCGGCTTATGTTAAAAAAGGAAGTTTACCTCAACAATATCTAGTTAGTAAAGGGAAGTCTACGTCAGCAATATCTAGTTTAACTAAAGTCCTTAATTCTTCAAAATTAATATCTGAACTGGTTTAAACTGTGAGTTACTGGAATTAACTGGGAGGGGATTTGGGGGGTCACTGGTTTATACTGGTTTGTACTGGTTTGGGGTTTGGAGGTCACTGGGAGGGGACTGGGCCATACTGGGATGAACTGGGATGGACTGGGATGAACTGTGAGATAACTGGGATGGAGTGGTATGAACTGGGAGGCTGCCGGGAATGGCGGTGCCGCGGGGCGCGCTGGGATACACCGAGGCAAAAGGCGGTGCCGCAGGGCACGCTGGGATACACCGAGGCAAAAGGCAGAGCCACAGGGCACGCTGCGATATACCGAGGCAAAAGGCAGAGCAGCGCGGCACGCTGGGATACACCGAGGCAAAAGGTGGTGCCGCAGGGCACGCTGGGATACACCAAGGCAAAAGGCGGTGCCGCAAGGCACGCTGGGCTACACCGAGGCAAAAGGCAGAGCCACAGGGCACGCTGCGATACACCGAGGCAAAAGGCGGTGCCGCAGGGCACGCTGGGATACACTGAGGCAAAAGGCTGTGCCGCGGTGCACGCTGGGATACACCGAGGCAAAAGGCAGTGCCGCAGGGCACGCTGGGATACACCGAGGCGTGCAGCGCGCTGCCATGTTTGTCGTGAGTGCTGCTTTACGGCAGCGTGGCGCGAGGCCTTTGCGACGGGAGGATGCGGCGCTTTAGGGCAGAGTGGCGGGCGCTGGACACTCAGAGGACAGAGGCTCTCGGCCACCAGCACTAAACACTCGATGGCCGGAAGCTCCTGGCCACCCCTCGTCACCCAGGGTACAAAAGGTCTCGGCCACAAGGGCTGGACACTCCACGGGCCATCATTTACCATTTACAACCATTAATGGACATCAACAGCCACCAACAGCAACCAATGACCATCAAAAGTCATCAAGAGCAATCGGGGACCATCACTGGCCATGAAGGACCATCAACAGCAATCGACGACCGTCGATGACCATCAGTGGCCATCAAGATCCATCAGTGACCATCAAGGGCAATTGATGACCAGCGATGAAAATTAGCAGCAATTAATGGACATCAGCAGCCATCAACGGGAAAAAAACACCATCAGTGACCATCACTGAACATCAGTGACCATCAGTGACAATCAATGGCAATCAATGACCACCAGTGAACATCAGTGACCAAAAACGACCATCAATGATCATCAATGCCCATCAATGGCCATCAGTGAACATCAGTGACCATCAATGGCCATCAGTGATCATCAGTGACCATCAGTGACCATCGATAGGCATGAGTGATCATCAGAGAATATAAATGACCATCAGTGACCATCAGTGACCATAAACGACCATCAATGACCATCAAAGGCTATTACTGACCATCAGTAACCATAAATGACCATCAGTGACCATAAATGGCCATCAGTGACCATCAATGACAATCACTGACCATCAGTGGCATGCAGTGACCATCAGTGACATTCAATGATCATCAATGACCATCAGTGACCATCAATCACCATGACTGACCATCAGTGACCATCAAGGACCGTCGATGACGATCTATGGCTATCAGTAACCATCAGTGACCAAAAGGAGCCATCAGTGACGATCAGTGACCATCAGTGACCATCAATGCTTAATGACCTTCAGTAACCATCAGTGGCCATCAGTGGCCATAAGTGACCATCAGTGACCCTCAGTGAACATCAATGACCATGAATGACTATCAGTGACCATCAATGGCCATCAGAGACTATCAGTGACCATCAATGGCCATCAGTGACCATCAGTGACCATCAATGACCAAAAGTGGCCATCAACGGCCATTAGAAAACATCAGTGACCATCAATGGCCATCAGTGACCATCAGGGACCGTCGATGACCATCTATGGCCATCAGTAACCATAAGTGACCAAAAGCAGCCATCAGTGACCATCAGTGACCATCAATGACTATCAAAGATTAATGACCATCAATGACCATGAATGACCATCAGTGACCATCAATGGCCATCAGTGACCATCAATGACCATCAGTGACCATCAGTGACCATCAATGGCTATCAATGGTCATCAGTGACCATCAGTGACCATCAATGATTAATGACCATCAATGACCATCAATGACCATCCATGACCATCAATGGCCATCAATGACCATCAGTAACCATCAGTGACCATCAATCGCCATCATTGACCATCAGTGTCCATCGATAGACATGAGTGACCATCAGTGACCATCAATGACCGAGAGTGACCATCAGTGACCATAAACGACGATCAATGATCATCAATGGCCATTACTGACCATCAGTGACCATGAAGGACAATCAGTGACCATCAATGAATAATGACCATCAATGACCATCAATGACCATCAATGACCATCAGCGACAATCAATGGCCATCAATGACCACCAATGACTATCAATGAAAATCAGTGACCATCAATGACCATCACTGACCATCAATGGCCATCAATAAACATCAATGACAATCAGTGAACATCAGTGACCATAAACGACCATCAGTGACCATAGATAGCCATCAGTGACCATCAATGGCCATCAGTGACCATCAATGACTATCACTGACCATTAGTGGCCAGCAGTGACCATCAGAGACCATCAATCATTAATGACCATCAATGGCTATCAGTGACCATAACTGACCATCAGTGACCATCGATGGCCATCAGTGGCTATCAATGATCATCAGTGGTCATTAGTGACCATCAGTGACCATCAATTACCATCAGTGACCATCAGTGACCGTCAGTGATCATCTATGGCCATCAGTGACCATCAGTGACCGTCAGTGACCATCAATGGCCATCAGTTACCATCAGTGAACATCAGTGATCATCAGTGACCATCACTGACCATCACTGACCATCAGTGTCCATCAGTGACCATCAGTGAAATTCAATGACCATCAATGGCCATCAGTGACCAGCAGTGACCAAAAGTGGCCATCAGTGACCATCAGTGACCATCGATGACCATAAGTGACCATAACTGACCATCAGTGACCATCAATGATTAATGACTATCAATGACCATCAATGATCATCGATTATCATCAATGACCATCAGTGACCATCAATAAGCATCAGTGACAATCAGTGACCATCAGTGACCATCAATGACCATCAGTTACCATAAACAACCATCAGTGACCATCGATAATTTATGACCATCAGTGACCATCAGTGATCATCAGTGACCATCAATGGCCATCAATGATCATCATGAAAATCAATGAGTATCAGTGACCGTAAATAACTATCAATGGCCATCAGTGACCATCAATGACCATCAGTCACCATCAATGGCCAATCATGATCATCAGTGACAATCAATGACCATCAGGGACCATCAGTGACCATCAATGGCCATCAGTGGCCATCAGTGACCACCAGTGGCCATTAGTGACGATCAGTGACCATCAATTACCATCAGTCACCATCAATGACCATCAATGGCATTAGTAACCATCAATGACCATCATTGACCATCAATGACCATCAATGACCATCAGTGACCATCAGTGACCAAAAGTGGCCATCAGTGAGCGTCAATGACCATCAATGATTAATGACCATCACTAACCATCGATGGTTATCAGGAACCATCAATGATCATCAGTGACCATCAATGGCCATCAGTGACCATCAGTGACCATCAGTGACCATCAGTGACCATCAGTGACCATAAATGACTATCAGTGACCATCAATGGCCATCACTGATCATCAGTGACCATCAATGACCATCAGTGACCGTCGATGACCATCGATGGCCATCAGTGACCATCAATGACCAAAAGTGGCCATCAACGGCCATCAGTAACCATCAGTGACCATCAATGGCTATCAGTGACCATCAGGGACCGTCGATGACCATCTATGGCCATCAGTGGCCATCAGTGACCAAAAGCAGCCATCAGTGACCATCAGTGACCATCAATGACCATCAAAGATTAATGACCTTCAGTAACCATCAGTGGCCATCAGTGGCCATAAGTGACCATCAGTGACCATCAATGACCATGAATAACTATCAGTGACCATCAATGGCCATCAGTGACCATCATTGACCATCAATGACCATCAGTGACTGTCGATGACCATCGATGGCCATCAGTGACCATCAATGACTTAAAGTGGCCATCAACGGCCATCAGTAACCATCAGTGACCATCAATGGCCATCAGTGACCATCAGGGACCGTCGATGACCATCTATGGCCTTCAGTAACCATCAGTGACCAAAAGCAGCCATCAGTGACCATCAGTGACCATCAATGACCATCAAAGATTAATGACCATCAATGACCATGAATGACCATCAGTGACCATCAATGGCCATCAGTGACCATCAATGACCATCAGTAACCATCAGTGACCATCAATGACCATCAGTGACCATCAGTGACCATCAATGGCCATCAGTGACCATCAGTAAACATCAATGATTAATGACCATCAATGACCATCAATGCTCATCCATCACCATCAGTGAACATCCATGACAATCAATGGCCATCAATGACTATCAGTAACCATCAGTGTCCATCAATGGCCATCATTGACCATCAGTGTCCATCGATAGACATGAGTGACCATCAGTGACCATCAATGACCATGAGTGACCATCAGTGACCATAAAGGACAATTAGTGACCATCCATGAATAATGACCATCACTGACCATCAGTGACCATCCATGACCATCAGTGACCATCGATGACAATCGATGGCCATCAGTGACCATCAATGGCCAAAAGTGGCCATCAAAGGTCATTAGTAACCATCACTGACCATCAATGGCCATCAGTGACCACCAGGGACCATCGATGAAGATCTATGGCCATCAGTAACCATCAGTGACCAAAAGCAGCCATCAGTGACCATCAGTGACCATCAGTGACCATCAATGGCATTAGTAACGATCAATGACTATCAGTGACCATCAACAGCCATCAATGACCATCATTGGCAATCAGTGACCATCAGTGACCATCAGTGACATTCAATGATCATCAATGACCTTTAGTGACCATCAATCACCATGACTGACCATCAGTGACCATCAGTGATCATCAGTGACCATCAGGGACCGTCGATGACCATCTATGGCCATCAGTAACCAAAAGCAGCCATCAGTGACCATCAGTGACCATCAATGACCATCAATGATTAATGACCTTCAGTAACCATCAGTGGCCATCAGTGGCCATAAGTGACCATCAGTGACCATCAATGACCATGAATGACTATCAGTGACCATCAATGGCCATCAGTGACCATCAGAGACCATCAATGACCATAAACGACGAACAATGATCATCAATGGCCATTACTGACCATCAGTGACCATAAAGGACAATCAGTGACCATTAATGAATAATGACCATCAATGACCATCAATGACCATCAACGACCACCAGCGACAATCAATGGTCATCAATGACCATCAGTGACTATCAGTGAAAATCAGTGACCATCAATGACCATCACTGACCATCAATGGCCATCAATAACCATCAATGACAATCAGTGAATATCAGTGACCATAAACGACCATCAGTGACCATAGATAGCCATCAGTGACCATCAATGGCCATCAGTGACCATCAATGACTATAATTGACCATCAGTGGCCAGCAATGAACATCAGTGACCATCAGTGGACATCAGTGACCATCAGTGACTTTCAGTGACCATCAATGGCAATCTGTGACCATACGTTACCCTCAGTGACCATCAAGAACCATCAGGGATTGTCGATGACCATCTATGGCCATCAGTGACCATCAGTGACCAAAAGTGGCCATCAGTGACCATCAGTGACCATCAATGATCATCAGTGAACATCAATGATCATCAGTGACCATAGACGACCATCAGTGACCATAGATAACCATCACTGACCATCAATGGCCAACAGTGACCATCAGTGATTTTTACTGTACATCAGTGGCCAACAGAGACCATCAGTGACCATCAATGATTAATGTCTTTTAGTAACAATCAATGTCTATCAGTGACCATAACTGACCACCAGTGACCATCGATGGCCATCAGTGGCCATCAGTGACCACCAGTGGCCATCAGTGAAATTCAATGACCATCAATGACCATCAGTGACCGTCGATGACCATCTATGGCCATCAGTGACCATCAGTGAATAAAAGTGGCCATCAGTGACCATCAATGACCATCAATGACCATCAGAAACCATCAGTGACCATCAATGACCATCAGTGACCGGCAGTGACCATAACTGACCATCAGTGACCATCAATGATTAATGACTATCAATGACCATCAATGACCATAAATGACCATCAATGGCCATCAGTGACCTTAAAGGACCATCAGTGACCATCGATAATTAAGGACCATCAGTGACCATCAGTGATCATCAGTGGCCATTAGTGACCTACAATGGCCGTCAGTGATCATCAATGACCATCAATGATCATCGGTGACAATCAATGACCATCAGTGACCGTCAGTGATTATCAATGGCCATCAGTGACCATCAATGACCATCAGTGACCATCAATGGCCATCAATGATCATCAGTGACAATCAATGACCATCAGCCACCGTCAATGACTATCAATGGCCATCAGTGACCATCAGTGACCATCAGTGACCATCAACGACCATCAACGACCATCAATGAATAATGACCATCAGTAACCATCAGTGACCATCAATGATCATCAATGGCCATTAGTATCCATCAATGACCATCAGTGAACATCAACAGGCATCAATGACCGGCAGTGACCATCAATGGCCATCAGTGACCATCAGTGACAATCAGTGACATTCAATGATCATCAATGACGTTCAGTGACATTCAATCACCATGAATGACCATCAGTGACCATCAGTGACAATCAGTGACAATCAGTGACCATCAGTGATCCTCAATAACCATCACTGACCATCAGTGATCATCAATGACCATCAATGACAATCAGTGACCGTCGATGACCATCGATGGCCATCAGCGACCATCAGTGACCAAAAGTGGCCATCAGTGACCATCATGACCATCAATGATTAATGAACATCAGTAACCATCGATTGCCATCAGGGACCATCAATGACCATCAATGACCATCAATGGCCATCAGTAACCATCAGTGACCATCAGTGACCGTCAACGGACATTAGTGACCATCAGTGACCATCAGTGACCATCAGTGACCATCAATGATTAATGACTATCAGTGATCATCAATGACCATCAGTTACCATCAATGACCATCAGTGACCATCAATAAGCATCATTGATGATCAGTGACCATCAGTGGCCATCAATGACCATCAGTGACCATAAACGGCTATCAGTGACCATCGATAAATTATGACCATAAGTGATCATCATTGGCCATTAGTGACCATCAATGCCGTCAGTGACCATCAACGGCCATCAGTGATCATCAGTGATCATCAACGGCCATCAGTGAACATCAATGGCCATCAGTGACCATCGATGACCATAAGTGACCATAACTGACCATCAGTGACCATTAAAGATTAATGACTATCAATGACCATCAGTGACCAACAGTAATCATCAATGATGATCAGTGACCATCAGTGACCATCAATGACCATCAGTGACCATAAACGACCATCAGTGACCATCAATAATTTATGACCATCAGTGACCATCAGTGATCATCAGTGGCCATTAGTGACCATCAATGGACGTCAGTGACCATCAATAGCCATCAATGATCATCAGTGACAATCAATGACCATCAGTGACCGTCAATGACTATCAATGATCATCAGTGACAATCAATGAACATCAGTGACCATCAGTGACCATCAATGGCCATCAGTGACCATCATGTCCATCAATGGTCATCAGTGACCATCAGTGACCTTCAATAGCCATCAGTGACCATCAATAGCCATCAATGACCATCACTGACCCTCAGTGGACATCAGTGACCATCAGTGACTTTCAATGACCATCAATGGCAATCAGTGACCATACGTTACCCTCAGTGACATTCAAGGACCATCAGGGATTGTCGATGACCATCTATGGCCATCAGTGACCATCAGTGACCAAAAGTGGCCATCAGTGACCATCAGTGACTTTCAATGACCATCAATGGCAATCAGTGACCATACGTTACCCTCAGTGACATTCAAGGACCATCAGGGATTGTCGATGACCATCTATGGCCATCAGTGACCATCAGTGACCAAAAGTGGCCATCAGTGACCATCAGTGACCATCAATGATCATCAGTGAACATCAATGACCATCAGTGACCATAGACGACCATCAGTGACCATAGATAACCATCACTGACCATCAATGGCCAACAGTGACCATCAGTGATTTTTACTGTACATCAGTGGCCAACAGAGACCATCAGTGACCATCAATGATTAATGTCTTTAAGTGACCATCAATGTCTATCAGTTACTATAACTGACCACCAGTGACCATCGATAGCTATCAGTGGCAATCAGTGACCACCAGTAGCCACTAGCGACCATCAGTGACCATCAATTACCATCAATCACCATCACTGACCATCAATGGCATTAGTATCCATCAATGACCATCATTGACCATCACTAGCCATCAATGATCATCAGTGATCATCAGTGGCCATCAGTGACCATCAGTGACCATCAGTGACATTCAGTGATCATCAATGGCCATCAGTGACCATCAGTGGCCATCAGGGACCATTAGTGACCGTATATGACCATCAGTGACCGTCGATGACCATCTATGCCCATCAGTGACCATCAGTGACCAAAAGTGGCCATCAGAGACCATCAATGACCATCAATGATTAATGACCATCAGTAACCATCGATGGTTATCAGGAACCATCAATGACCATCAGTGACCATCAATGGCCATCAGTGACCATCAGTGACCATCAAGGACCATCAGTGACCATCCACGGCCATTAGTGACCATCAGTGACCATCAGTGACCATCAATGATTAATGACAATCAATGACCGTCAGAGACGATCAATGGCCATCAATGACCATCAGTAACCATCAGTGATCATCAATGACCATCAGTGACCGTCAGTGACCATAACTGACCATCAGTGACCATCAATGATTAATGACTATCAATGACCATCAATGACCATAAATTACCATCAATGACCATCAGTGGCCATCAATAAGCATTAATGATCATCAGTGACCATCAGTGACCATCAATGATCATCAGTGACCATAAAGGACCATCAGTGACCATCGATAATTAATGACCATCAGTGACCATCAGTGATCATCAGTGGACATTAGTGACCATCAATGGCCGTCAGTGACCATCAATGACCATCAATGATCATCGGTGACAATCAATGACCATCAGTGACCATCAGTGACCATCAATGGCCATCAGTGACCATCAAAGACCATCAGTGACCATCAATGGCCATCAATGATCATCAGTGACAATCAATGACCATCAGCGACCGTCAATGACTGTCAATGGCCATCAGTGACCATCAATGACCATCAGTCACCATCAGTGACCATCAATGGCCATCAACGGACATTATTGACCATCAGTGACCATCAGTGACCATCAATGATTAATGACCATCAGTGACAATCAATGATCATCAGTGACCATCAATGGCCATCAATGACCATCAGTAACCATCAGTGACCATTAGTGACCATCAACGGCCATCTTTGATCATCAGTGATCATCAACGGCCATCAATGACCATCAATGACCATCAATGACAATCAGTGACCATCAGTGACCATCAATGACCATCAGTGACCATAAACGACCATCAGTGAGCATCGATAATTTATGACCATCAATGACCATCAGTGACCATCAGTAGCCATTAATGACCATCAATGGCCGTCAGTGACCATCAATGGCCATCAATGAACATCAGTGACAATCAATGACCATAAGTGACCGTCAGTGACTATCAATGGCCATCAGTGACCATCAATGACCATCAGTGACTATCAGTGACCATCAACGACCATCAATGAATAATGACCATCAGTAAACATCAATGACCATCAATGATCATCAATGGCCATTAGTATCCTTCAATGAACATCAGTGAACATCAACAGCCATCAATGACCGTCAGTGACCATCAATGGCCATCAGTGAATATCAGTGACCATCAGTGACATTCAATGATCATCAATGACCTTCAGTGATCATCAATCACCATGAACGACCATCAGTGACCATCAGTGACCATCAGTGACTATCAATGACCATCAGTGATCATCAATGACCATCAATGACGATCAGTGACAGTCGATGACCATCGATGGCCATCAGCGACCATCAGTAACCAAAAGTGGCCATCAGTGACCATTAATGAACATCTTTAATAATGACCATCAGTAACCATCGTTGGCCCTCAGGGACCATCAATGACCATCAATGACCATCAATGACCATCCATCACCATCAATGGCCATCAATGACCATCAGTAACCATCAATGACCATGACTGACAAACAGTGACCATCAATGGCCATCAGTGACAATCAGTGACCATCAATGACCATCAGTGACCGTCGTTGACAATCGCTGGCCATCAGTGATCATCAATGACCAAAAGTGGCCATCAACGGCCATTAGTAACCATCACTGACCATCAATGGCCATCAGTGACCATCAGGGAAAGTCGATGACGATCTATGGCCATCAGTAACGATCAGTGACCAAAAGCAGCCCTCAGTGACCATCAGTGACCATCAAGGACCATCAAAGATTAATGACCATCAGTAACCATGAATGACCATCGGTGACAATCAATGATCATCAGTGACCATCAGTGACCATCATTGACCATCAATGGCCTTAGTAACCATCAATGACTATCAGTGACCATCAATAGCCATCAATGACCATCAAGGGCAATCAGTGACCATCAGTGACCATCAGTGACATTCAATGATCATCAATGACCTTTAGTGACCATCAATCACCATGACTGACCATCAGTGACCATCAGTGATCATCAGTGACCATCAGGGACCGTCGATGACCATCTATGGCCATCAGTAACCAAAAGCAGGCATCAGTGACCATCAGTGACCATCAATGACCATCAATGACCATCAATGATTAATGACCTTCAGTAACCATCAGTGGCCATCAGTGGCCATAAGTGACCATCAATGACCATCAATGACCATGAATGACTATCAGTGACCATCAATGGCCATCAGTGACCATCAGTGAGTATCAATGACCATCAGTGACTGTCGATGATCATCGATGGCCATCAGTGACCATCAATGACTAAAAGTGGCCATCAACGGCCATCAGTAACCATCAGTGACCATCAATGGCCATCAGTGACCATCAGGGACCGTCGATGACCATCTATGGCCATCAGTAACCATCAGTGACCAAAAGCAGCCATCAGTTACCATCAGTAAACATCAATGATTAATGACCATCAATGACCATCAATGACCATCCATGACCATCAATGGCCATCAATGGCCATCAATGACGATCAGTAACCATCAGTGACCATCAATGGCCATCATTGACCATCAGTGTCCATCGATAGACATGAGTGGCCATCAGTGACCATAAACGACGATCAATGATCATCAATGGCCATTACTGACCATCAGTGACCATAAACGACCATCAGTGACCATAGATAGCCATCAGTGACCATCAATGGCCATCAGTGACCATCAATGACTATCATTGTCCATCAGTGGCCAGCAGTGACCATCAGTGACCATCAATGATTAATGACCATCAATGGCTATCAGTGACCATAACTGACCATCAGTGACCTTTGATGGCCATCAGTGGCTATCAATGATCATCAGTGGTCATTAGTAACCATCAGTGACCAACAATTACGATCAGTGACCATCAGTGACCGTCAGTGACCATCAACGGCCATTAGTGACCATCAGTAAACATCAGTGACCATCAATGATTAATGACTATCAATGACCATCAGTGACCATCAGTGACCATCAATGGCCATCAGTGACCATCAGTAACCATCAGTGACCATCAACGGCCATCAATGACCATCAATGGCCGTCAGTGACCATCGATGACCATAAGTGACCATAACTGACCATCAGTGACCATCAATGATTAATGACTATCAGTGATCATCAATGACCATCAGTGACCATAAACGACTATCAGTGACCATCGAAAATTTATGACCATCAGTGACCATCAGTGATCATCAGTGGCCATTAGTGAGCATCAATGGCCGTCAGTGACAATCAATGGCCATCAATGATCATCAGTGACAATCAATGACCATCACTGACCGTCAATGACTATCAATGGCCGTCAAGGACTATCAATGACCATCAGTGACCATCAATGACCATCAGTGACCATCAATGGCCATCAATGATCATCAGTGACAATAAATGAACATCAGTGACCATCAGTGACCATCAATGGCCATCAGTGAACATCATGTCCATCAATGGTCATCAGTGACCATCAGTGACCATCAATAGCCATCAGTGACCATCAATAGCCATCAATGATCATCACTGACCCTCAGTGGACATCAGTGACCATCAGTGACTTTCAATGACCATCAATGGCAATCAGTGACCATACGTTACCCTCAGTGACCATCAAGAACCATCAGGGATTGTCGATGATCATCTATGCCCATCAGTGACCATCAGTGACCAAATTGGCCATCAGTGACCATCAATGATCATCAATGGCCATCAGAGAACATCAATGGCCATCAGTGACCATCAGTGACCATCAGTGACCATCAATGGCCATCAATGACCATCAGTGACCGTCGATGACCATCGATGGCCATCAGCGACTATCAGTGACCAAAAGTGGCCAACAGTGACCATCAGTGACCATCAATCACCATCAATGATTAATGACCATCAGTAAACATCGATGGCCATCAAAGATCATCAATGACCATCAATGACCATCAATGGCCATCAGTCACCATCAGTGACCATCAATGGCCATCAACGGACATTATTGACCATCAGTGACCATCAGTGACCATCAATGATTAATGACCATCAGTGACAATCAATGATCATCAGTGACCATCAATGGCCATCAATGACCATCAGTAACCATCAGTGACCATTAGTCACCATCAACGGCCATCTTTGATCATCAGTGATCATCAACGGCCATCAATGACCATCAATGACCATCAATGACAATCAGTGACCATCAGTGACCATCAATGACCATCAGTGACCATAAACGACCATCAGTGAGCATCGATAATTTATGACCATCAATGATCATCAGTGACCATCAGTAGCCATTAATGACCATCAATGGCCGTCAGTGACCATCAATGGCCATCAATGAACATCAGTGACAATCAATGACCATAAGTGACCGTCAATGACTATCAATGGCCATCAGTGACCATCCATGACCATCAGTGACTATCAGTGACCATCAACGACCATCAATGAATAATGACCATCAGTAAACATCAATGACCATCAATGATCATCAATGGCCATTAGTATCCCTTAATGACCATCAGTGAAAATCAACAGCCATCAATGACCGTCAGTGACATTCAATGGCCATCAGTGAATATCAGTGACCATCAGTGACCATCAGTGACTATCAGTGACCATCAGTGATCATCAATGACCATCAATGACGATCAGTGACCGTTGATGACCATCGATGGCCATCAGCGACCATCAGTGACCAAAAGTGGCCATCAGTGACCATTAATGACCATCAATGATTAATGACCATCAGTAACCATCGTTGGCCCTCAGGGACCGTCAATGACCACCAATGACCATCACTGGCCATCAGTGACCATCAGTGACCATCAGTGACCATCAATGGCCATCAGTGACCATCAGTAACCATCAGTGACCATCAACGGCCATCAATGACCATCAATGGCCGTCAGTGACCATCGATGACCATAAGTCACCATAATTGACCATAAGTGACCATCAATGATTAATGACTATCAATGACCATCAATGACCATCAGTGACCATAAACGACCATCAGTGATCATCGAAAATTTATGACCATCAGTGACCATCAGTGATCATCAGTGGCCATTAGTGAACATCAATGGCCGTCAGTGACAATCAATGGCCATCAATGATCATCAGTGACAATCAATGACCATCACTGACCGTCAATGACTATCAATGGCCGTCAATGACTATCAATGACCATCAGTGACCATCAATGACCATCAGTGACCATCAATGGCCATCAATGATCATCAGTGACAATAAATGAACATCAGTGACCATCAGTGACCATCAATGGCCATCAGTGACCATCATGTCCATCAATGGTCATCAGTGACCATCAGTGACCATCAATAGCCATCAGTGACCATCAATAGCCTTCAATGACCATCACTGACCCTCAGTGGACATCAGTGACCATCAGTGACTTTCAATGACCATCAATGGCAATCAGTGACCATACGTTACCCTCAGTGACCATCAAGAACCATCAGGGATTGTCGATGACCATCTATGCCCATCAGTGACCATCAGTGACCAAATTGGCCATCAGTGACCATCAGTGACCATCAATGATCATCAGTGAACATCAATGACCATCAGTGACCATAAACGACCATCAGTGACCATAGATAACCATCACTGACCATCAATGGCCAACAGTGACCGTCAGTGATTTTTACTGTACATCAGTGGCCAACAGAGACCATCAGTGACCATCAATGATTAATGTTTTTTAGTGACCATCAATGTCTATCAGTGACCATAACTGACCACCAGTGACCATCGAAGGCCATCAGTGGCGATCAGTGACCACCAGTGGCCACTAGTAACCATCAGTGACCATCAATTACCATCAGTCACCATCACTGACCATCAATGGCATTTGTAACCATCAATGACCATCATTGACCATCACTAGCAATCAATGAGCATCAGTGACCATCAGTGGCCATCAGTGACCATCAGTGACCATCAGTGACATTCAATGACCATCAATGGCCATCAGTGACCATCAGTGACCAAAAGTGGCCATCAGAGACCATCAATGACCATCAATGATTAATGACCATCAGTAACCATCGATGGTTATCAGGGACCATCAATGACCATCAGTGACCATCAATGGCCATCAGCGACCATCAGTGACCATCAGTGACCATCAATGATTAATGACCATCAATGACCATCAGTGATGATCAATGGCCATCAATGACCATCAGTAACCATCAGTAACCGTCAATGACCATCAGTGACTGTCAGTGACCATAACTGACCATCAGTGACCATCAAAGATTAATGACTATCAATGACCATGACCATCAATGACCATCAATGACCATCACTGGCCATCAGTGACCATCAGTGACCATCAACGGCCCTTAGTGACCATCAGTAAACATCAGTGACCATCAATGATTAATGACTATCAATGACCATCAGTGACCATCAGTGACCATCAATGGCCATCAGTGACCATCAGTAACCATCAGTGACCATCAACGGCCATCAATGACCATCAATGGCCGTCAGTGACCATCGATGACCATAACTGACCATAACTGACCATCAATGACCATCAATGATTAATGACTATCAGTGATCATCAATGACCATCAGTGACCATAAACCACTATCAGTGACCATCGATAATTTATGACCATCAGTGACCATCAGTGACCATCAACGGCCATCAGTGACCATCAGTGATCATCAACGGCCATCAGTGACCATCAATGGCCATCAGTGACCATCGATGACCATAAGTTACCATAACTGACCATAAGTGACCATCAATGATTAATGACCATCAATGACGATCAATGACCATCAGTGACCATCAATAATCATCAATGATGATCAGTGACCATCAGTGACCATAAACGACCATCAGTGATCATCGAAAATTTATGACCATCAGTGACCATCAGTGATCATCAGTGGCCATTAGTGACCATCAATGGCCGTCAGTCACAATCAATGGCCATCAATGATCATCAGTGACAATCAATGTCCATCACTGACCGTCAATGACTATCAATGGCCGTCAATGACTATCAATGACCATCAGTGACCATCAGTGACCATCAATGACCATCAGTGACCATCAATGGCCATCAATGATCATCAGTGACAATAAATGAACATCAGTGACCATCAGTGACCATCAATAGCCATCAGTGACCATCATGTCCATCAATGGTCATCAGGGACCATCAGTGACCATCAATAGCCATCAGTGACCATCAATAGCCATCAATGACCATCACTGACCCTCAGTGGACATCAGTGACCATCAGTGACGTTCAATGACCATCAGTGGCAATCAGTGACCATACGTTACCCTCAGTGACCATCAAGAACCATCAGGGATTGTCGATGACCATCTATGCCCATCAGTGACCATCAGTGACCAAATTGGCCATCAGTGATCATCAGTGACCATCAATGATCATCAATGGCCATCAGAGAACATCAATGGCCATCAGTGACCATCAGTGACCATCAGTGACCATCAATGGCCATCAATGACCATCAGTGACCGTCGATGACCATCGATGGCCATCAGCGACTATCAGTGACCAAAAGTGGCCATCAGTGACCATCAATGACCATCAATGATTAATGACCATCAGTAAACATCGATGGCCATCAGGGATCATCAATGACCATCAATGACCATCACTGGCCATCAGTGACCATCAGTGACCATCAGTGACCATCAACGGCCATTAGTGACCATCAGTAAACATCAGTGACCATCAATGATTAATGACTATCAATGACCATCAGTGACCATCAGTGACCATCAATGGCCATCAGTGACCATCAGTAACCATCAGTGACCATCAACGGCCATCAATGACCATCAATGGCCGTCAGTGACCATCGATGACATAAGTGACCATAACTGACCATCAGTGACCATAAACGACCATCAGTGAGCATCGATAATTTATGACCATCAATGACCATCAGTGACCATCAGTAGCCATTAATGACCATCAATGGCCGTCAGTGACCATCAGTGGCCATCAATGAACATCAGTGACAATCAATGACCATAAGTGACCGTCAATGACTATCAATGGCCATCAGTGACCATCAATGACCATCAGTGACTATCAGTGACCATCAACGACCATCAATGAATAATGACCATCAGTAAACATCAATGACCATCAATGATCATCAATGGCCATTAGTATCCCTCAATGACCATCAGTGAACATCAACAGCCATCAATGACCGTCAGTGACATTCAATGGCCATCAGTGAATATCAGTGACCATCAGTGACCATCAGTGACTATCAGTGACCATCAGTGATCATCAATGACCATCAATGACGATCAGTGACCGTTGATGACCATCGATGGCCATCAGCGACCATCAGTGACCAAAAGTGGCCATCAGTGACCATTAATGACCATCAATGATTAATGACCATCAGTAACCATCGTTGGCCCTCAGGGACCATCAATGACCATCAATGACCATCACTGGCCATCAGTGACCATCAGTGACCATCAGTGACCATCAATGATTAATGACTATCAATGACCATCAGTGACCATCAGTGACCATCAATGGCCATCAGTGACCATCAGTAACCATCAGTGACCATCAACGGCCATCAATGACCATCAATGGCCGTCAGTGACCATCGATGACAATAAGTGACCATAACTGACCATCAGTGACCATCAATGATTAATGACTATCAGTGATCATCGATGACCATCCGTGACCATAAACGACTATCAGTGACCATCGATAATTTATGACCATCAGTGACCATCAGTGACCATCAACGGCCATCAGTGACCATCAGTGATCATCAACGGCCATCAGTGACCATCAATGGTAATCAGTGACCATCGATGACCATAAGTGACCATAATTGACCATAAGTGACCATCAATGATTAATGACTATCAATGACCATCAATGACCATCAGTGACCATAAACGACCATCAGTGATCATCGAAAATTTATGACCATCAGTGACCATCAGTGATCATCAGTGGCCATTAGTGAACATCAATGGCCGTCAGTGACAATCAATGGCCATCAATGATCATCAGTGACAATCAATGACCATCACTGACCGTCAATGACTATCAATGGCCGTCAATGACTATCAATGACCATCAGTGACCATCAATGACCATCAGTGACCATCAATGGCCATCAATGATCATCAGTGACAATAAATGAACATCAGTGACCATCAGTGACCATCAATGGCCATCAGTGACCATCATGTCCATCAATGGTCATCAGTGACCATCAGTGACCATCAATAGCCATCAGTGACCATCAATAGCCATCAATGACCATCACTGACCCTCAGTGGACATCAGTGACCATCAGTGACTTTCAATGACCATCAATGGCAATCAGTGACCATACGTTACCCTCAGTGACCATCAAGAACCATCAGGGATTGTCGATGACCATCTATGCCCATCAGTGACCATCAGTGACCAAATTGGCCATCAGTGACCATCAGTGACCATCAATGATCATCAGTGAACATCAATGACCATCAGTGACCATAAATGACCATCAGTGACCATAGATAACCATCACTGACCATCAATGGCCAACAGTGACCGTCAGTGATTTTTACTGTACATCAGTGGCCAACAGAGACCATCAGTGACCATCAATGATTAATGTTTTTTAGTGACCATCAATGTCTATCAGTGACCATAACTGACCACCAGTGACCATCGAAGGCCATCAGTGGCGATCAGTGACCACCAGTGGCCACTAGTGACCATCAGTGACCATCAATTACCATCAGTCACCATCACTGACCATCAATGGCATTTGTAACCATCAATGACCATCATTGACCATCACTAGCAATCAATGAGCATCAGTGACCATCAGTGGCCATCAGTGACCATCAGTGACCATCAGTGACATTCAATGACCATCAATGGCCATCAGTGACCATCAGTGACCAAAAGTGGCCATCAGAGACCATCAATGACCATCAATGATTAATGACCATCAGTAACCATCGATGGTTATCAGGGACCATCAATGACCATCAGTGACCATCAATGGCCATCAGCGACCATCAGTGACCATCAGTGACCATCAATGATTAATGACCATCAATGACCATCAGTGATGATCAATGGCCATCAATGACCATCAGTAACCATCAGTAACCGTCAATGACCATCAGTGACCGTCAGTGACCATAACTGACCATCAGTGACCATCAAAGATTAATGACTATCAATGACCATGACCATCAATGACCATAAATGACCATCAATGACCATCAGTGGCCATCAATAAGCATCAATGACGATCAGTGACCATCAGTGACCATCAGTGACCATCAGTGACCATAAAGGACCATCAGTGACCATCGATAATTAATGACCATCAGTGACCATCAGTGATCATCAGTGGCCGTTAGTGACCATCAATGGCCGTCAGTGACCATCAATGATCATCAATGATCATTGGTGACAATCAATGACCATCAGTGACCGTCAATGATTATCAATGGCCATCAGTGACCTTAAATGACTATCAGTGACCATCAATGGCCATCAATGATCATCAGCAAAAATCAATGACCATCAGCGACCGTCAATGACTATCAATGACCCTCAGAGACCATCAATGACCATCAGTGACCATCAGTGACCATCAACGACCATCAATGAATAATGGCCATCAGTGACCATCAGTGATCATCAGTGACAATTAGTGACCATCAATGGCCGTCAGTGACCATAACTGACCATCAGTGACCATCGATGGCCATCATTGGCCATCAGTGGCCATCAGTGACCATCAGTGACCATCAATGACCATCAGTGACATTCAATGATCATCAATGACGTTCAGTGACCATCAATCACCATGAATGACCATCAGTGACCATCAGTGACCATCAGTGACCATCAGTGACCATCAGTGATCCTCAATAACCATCACTGACCATCAGTGACCATTAATGACCATCAATGATTAATGACCATCAGTAACCATCGTTGGCCCTCAGGGACCATCAATGACCATCAATGACCATCACTGGCCATCAGTGACCATCAGTGACCATCAGTGACCATCAACGGCCATTAGTGACCATCAGTAAACATCAGTGACCATCAATGAATAATGACTATCAATGACCATCAATGACCATCAGTGACGATCAATGGCCATCAATGACCATCAGTAACCATCAGTGAAAATCAATGGCCATCAGTAACCATCAGTGACCATCAGTGACCATCAACGGCCATCAGTGATTATCAGTGATCATCAGTGGCCATTCGTGACCATGAATGGCCGTCAGTGACCATCAATGGCCATCAATGATCATCAGTGACAATCAATGAACATCAGTGACCGTCAATGACTATCAATGGCCATCAGTGACCATCAATGACCATCAGTGGCCATCAATGGCCATCAATGATCATCGGTGAAAATCAATGACCATCAGTGACCGTCAATGACCATCAATGGTCATCAGTGACCATCAGTGACCATCAATAGCCATCAATGACCATCACTGACCATCAGTGGACATCAGTGAACATCAGTGACCATCAATGACCATCAATGGCAAACAGTGACCTTCAGTGACTCTCAGTGACCATCAATAACCATCAGAAATTGTCGATGACCAAATATGGCCATCAGTGACCATCAGTGGCCATCAGTGACCATCAGTGACCATCAGTGACATTCAATGACCATCAATGACCATCAGTGACCATCAATGGCCATCAGTGACCATTAGTGACCATCAATGACCATCAGTGACCGTCGATGACCATCTATGGCCATCTATGACCATCAGTGACCAAAAGTGGCCATCAGTGACCATCATTGACCATCAATGACAATCAATGATTAATGACTATCAGTAACAATCAGTGGCCATCAGTGACCATCAGTGACCATCAGTGACTATCAATGATCATCAATGACCTTCAGTGACCATCAATCACCATGAATGACCATCAGTGACCATCAGTCTCCATCAGTGACCATCAGTGATCATCAGTCACCATCAATCATTAATGACCATCAGTAGCCATCAGAGACCATCAATGATCATCAATGGCCATTAGTATCCATCAATGATCATCAGTGAACATCAACAGCCATCAATGACCATCAGTGACCATCAATGGCCATCAGTGACCCTCAGTGACCATCAGTGACATTCAATCATCATGAATGACCTTCAGTGACCGTCAATCACCATGAATGACCATCAGTGACCATCAATCTCTATCAGTGACCATCAGTGACCATCAGTGACTATCAGGGACTGTCGATGACCATCTATGGCTATCAGTGACTATCAGTGACCAAAAGCGGCCATCAGTGCCCATCAGTGACCATCAATGACCTTTAGTGATTAATGACCATCAGTAACCATCAGTGACCATCAATGATCATCAATGGCCATCAGTGAACATCAATGGCCATCAGTGACCATCAGTAACCATCAGTGACCATCAGTGACCATCTATGGCCATCTATGACCATCAGTGACCAAAAGTGGCCATCAGTGACCATCATTGACCATCAATGACAATCAATGATTAATGACTATCAGCAACAATCAGTGGCCATCAGTGACCATCAGTGACCATCAGTGACATTCAATGATCATCAATGACCTTCAGTGACCATCAATCACCATGAATGACCATCAGTGACCATCAGTCTCCATCAGTGACCATCAGCGATCATCAGTGACCATCAATCATTAATGACCATCAGTAACCATCAGAGACCATCAATGGTCATCAATGGCCATTAGTATCCATCAATGATCATCAGTGAACATCAACAGCCATCAATGACCATCAGTGACCATCAATGGCCATCAATGACCATCAGTGACCATCAGTGACATTCAATCATCATGAATGACCTTCAGTGACCGTCAATCACCATGAATGACCATCAGTGACCATCAATCTCTATCAGTGACCTACAGTGATAATCAGTGACCATCAGGGACTGTCGATGACCATCTATGGCTATCAGTGACTATCAGTGACCAAAAGCGGCCATCAGTGCCCATCAGTGACCATCAATGACCTTTAGTGATTAATGACCATCAGTAACCATCAGTGACCATCAATGATCATCAATGGCCATCAGTGAACATCAATGGCTATCAGTGACTATCAGTGACCAAAAGCGGCCATCAGTGCCCATCAGTGACCATCAATGACCTTTAGTGATTAATGACCATCAGTAACCATCAGTGACCATCAATGATCATCAATGGCCATCAGTGAACATCAATGGCCATCAGTGACTATCAGTGACCATCAGTGACCATCAATGACCATCAATGACCATCAGTGACCGTCGATTACCATCGATGGCCAGCAGGGACCATCAGTGAACAAAAGTGGCCATCAGTGATCATCAATGACCATCAATGATTAATGACCATCAGTAACCATCGATGGCCATCAGGGACCATCAATGACCATCAATGACCATCAATGGCCTTTATTGACCATCAGTGACCATCAGTGACCATCAATGAGTAATGACCATCAATGACCATCAATGATCATCAGTGACCATCAATGGCCATCAATGACCATCAGTAACCATCAGTGACCCTCAATGAATTTCAGTGACCATCAGTGAGTATTAATGACCACCAATGGCCATAAGTAACCATCAGTGACCATTAGTGACCATCAACGGCCATCAGTGACCATCAGTGATGATCAACGGCCATCAATGACCATCAATGACCATCAATGACCATAAACGACCATCAGTGACCATCGATAATTTATGACCATCAGTGACCATCAGTGACCATCAGTGACCATCAGTAGCCATTAGTGACCATCAATGGCCTTCAGTGACCATCAATGGCCATCAATGAACATCACTGACAATCAATGATCATCAGTGACCGTCAATGACTATCAATGGCCATCAGTGACCCTCAATGACCATCAGTGACCCTCAATGGCCATCAATGATCATCAGTGACTATCAATGAACATCAGTGACCATCAGTGACCATCAATGGCCATCAGTGACCATCAGTGACCATCAATGGGCATCAGTGGCCATCAGTGACTATCAATAGCCATCAATGACCATCAATAGCCATCAACGACCATCACTGACCATCAGTGGACATCAGTGACCATCAGTGACATTCAATGACCAACAATGGCAATCAGTGACCATCAGTGACCCTCAGTGAACATCAAGAAACATCAGGGATTGTCGATGACAATCTATTACCATCAGTGGCCATCAGTGACCATTAGTGACCATCAATGACCATCAGTGACCGTCGATGACCATCTATGGTCATCAGTGACCATCAGTGACCAGAAGTGGCCATCAGTGACCATCAATGACCATCAATGATTAATGACCATCAGTAACCATCGATGGTTATCAGGGACCCTCAAAGACCATCAGTGACCATCCGCGGCCATTAGTGACAATCAGTGACCATCAATGACTAATGACCATCAATGACCATCAATGACCATCAGTGACGATCAATGGCCAACAATGAACATCAGTAACCATCAGTGACCATCAATGACCATCAGTGACCCTCAGTGACCATAACTGACCATCAGTGACCATCAATGATTAATGACTATCAATGACCATCAATGACCATCAATGACCATCAATGACCATCAGTGACCATCAATAAGCATCAATGACGATCAGTGACCATCAGTGACCATCAATGATCAGCAGTGACCATATGCGACCATCAGTGACCATCGATAGTTAATGACCATCAGTGACCATCAGTGATCATCAGTGGCCAGTAGTGACCATCAATGGCCGTCAGTGACCATCAATGGCCATCAATGATCATCAGTGACAATCAATGACCATCAGTGACTGTCAATGACTATCAATGGCCATCAGCGACCATCAATGACCATCAGTGACCATCAATGTTCATCAATGATCATCAGTGAAAATCAATGACCATCTCTGACCGTCAGTGACCATCAATGGCCATCAGTGACCATCAGTGACCAAAAGTGGCCATCAGTGACCATCAATGACCATCAGTGACCATCCACGGCCATTAGTGACCGTCAGTGACCATCACTGACCATCAATTATTAATGACCATCAATGACCATCAATGACCATCAGTGACGATCAATGGCCATCAATGACCATCAGTAACCATCCATGACCATGAATGACCATCAGTGACCGTCAGTGACCATAACTGACCATCAGTGACCATCAATGATTAATGACTATCAATGACCATCAATGACCATCAGTGACCATCAATGACCATCAGTGATCATCAATAAGCATCAATGACGATCAGTGACCATCAGTGACCATCAATGACCATCAGTGACCATAAACGATCATCAGTGACCATCGATAATTAATGACTGTCAGTGACCATCAGTGATCATCAGTGGCCATTAGTGACCATCAATGGCCGTCAGTGACCGTCCAATGGCCATCAATGATCATCAGTGACAATCAATGACCATCAGTGACCGTCAATGACTATCAATGGCCATCAGTGACCATCAATGGCCATCAGTGGCCATCAATGGCCATCAATGATCATCAGTGAAAATCAGTGACCATCAGTGACCGTCAATGACCATCAATGGTCATCAGTGACCGTCAGTGACCATCAATAGCCATCAATGACCATCACTGACCATCAGTGTACATCAGTGAACATCAGTGACATTAAATGACCATCAATGGCAAACAGTGACCATCAGTGACTCTCAGTGACCATCAGTAACCATCAGGGATTGTCGATGACCATCTATGGCCATCAGTGACCATCAGTGGCCATAAGTGAATATCAGTGACCATCAGTGACATTCAATGACCATCAATGACCATCAGTGATCATCAATGGCCATCAGTGACCATTAGTGACCATCAATGACCATCAGTGACCGTCGATGACCATCTATGGCCGTCAGTGACCATCAGTGACCAAAAGTGGCCATCAGTGACCATCAATGACCATCAATGATTAATGACCATCAGGAACCATCGATGGTTATCAGGGTCCATCAGTGACCATCAGTGATCATCAATGGCCATCAGTGACCATCAGTGACCATCAGTGACCATCAATGACATTCAGTGACCATCAATGACAATTAGTGACCATCAGTGACCATCAGTGACCATCAATGACCATGAATGTCCATCAGTGACCATCAGTGACAATCAGTGACCATCAATGATCATCAGTGACCATATGCGACCATCAGTGACCATCGATAGTTAATGACCATCAGTGACCATCAGTGATCATCAGTGGCCAGTAGTGACCATCAATGGCCGTCAGTGACCATCAATGGCCATCAATGATCATCAGTGACAATCAATGACCATCAGTGACTGTCAATGACTATCAATGGCCATCAGTGACCATCAATGACCATCAGTGACCATCAATGTTCATCAATGATCATCAGTGAAAATCAATGACCATCTCTGACCGTCAGTGACCATCAATGGCCATCAGTGACCATCAGTGACCAAAAGTGGCCATCAGTGACCATCAATGACCATCAGTGACCATCCACGGCCATTAGTGACCGTCAGTGACCATCACTGACCATCAATTATTAATGGCCATCAATGACCATCAATGACCATCAGTGACCATCAATGACATTCAGTGACCATCAATGACAATTAGTGACCATCAGTGACCATCAGTGACCATCAATGACCATGAATGTCCATCAGTGACGATCAATGACCATCAGTGACCATCGTTGACCATCAATTGCCATCAGTGACCATCAGTGACCAAAAGTGGCCATCGGTGACCATCAGTGACCATCAATGATTAATGACCATCAGTAAGCATCGATGGCCGTCAGGGACCATCAATGACCATCAATGACCATCAATGGCCATCCGTGACCATCAGTGACCATCAGCGATCAAAAGTTGCCATTAGTTTCCATCAGTGACCATCAGTGACCATCAATGATTAATGACCATCAATGACCATCAGTGACCATCAGTTGCTGTCAGTGACCATCAGTGACCATTAGTGGCCATCAGTGACCCTCAGTGACCATCAGTGACCATCAGCGGCCATCAGTGATGATCAGTGACCATCAACGGCCATCAGTGACCATCAACGACCATCAGTGACCATCGATGACCATCACTGACCATAATTGACCATAAGTGACCATTAATGATTAATGGCTATCAATGACCATCAATGACCATCTATGACCCTCAGTGACCATCCATAACCATCAATGACCATCAGTGACCATCAGTGACCATCAATGGCCATCAGTGACCATCGATAGCTATCAGTGACCATCAGTAACCATCAATGACCATCAGTGTCCATCAATGACCATCAATGACCATCAGTGGCCATCAGTGACTATCAATATTTAATGACCATCAGTGACCCTCAGTGACCATCAATTACCATCCGTGACCATCAGTGGCCATCAGTGCCCATCAGTGGCCATCAGTGACCATCAGTGACATTCAATGACCATCAATGGCAATCAGTGACCATCAGTGACCATGAGTGACCATCCTTGACCATCCATGACCATAAGTGCCCATATATATTTATAAAAAATATTTATGTATTTTATATTTAAAATTATATATATATATAAATATGTATAACATATTTATGACTATAAATAATATAAATACAATAGTTTATAAACATTATATGTATAATTATATAGAAAATAATTATACATTTAATATAGGTATTATATACATATATATATATATATATATTTATATTTATATATTTATATTTAAGTATATTTCTATCTTATAAACACAGCACATGGACTTTTATGATCCTCTCAGGGCTTGTGCTCAGGCCCTGAACATCAGTCCCTCAGAGGGAGATGAAGAAATCTTTCAAGAGCTCTAAGTCAGAATCCAACTCAAAAGTTTCCTTAAGTTTTAATGGGTCCCACTGAGGGACAGGACAGTGAAAGTGTCCCCAGGCCCCAGGCAGAGCAGAGAACTGCAGGCAGTGATGACAGGTGGGGACAAAGAGAAGCCAAGTCCTGGTGTCCTGGGGCACAGCAGCCTCTGTGCCACCAAGGGCTGTGAGGAGACACCTTGTCCTGAGGCCCTGAGGCCTTTTGGCACAGCCCCAGCAAGGCTGGGCACTGTCAGCCCCTTGTCCTGCACTCAGCATCCCCCTCCCATGCCAGTAGCCTCAAGGATGTGCTGGAAGGAATCCCTGGGGAGCCTTGGTCGGGAATGGCCCTGGGGGGCTCCTTAATTCTCCCAAGGACTGCAGGTTCTTCAAAGGACTTTGGGTTTTACTTTAGTCTTGGATTTTCTGAGAGGTCTCTGCAATCCTGGCTTCCAATTATCTGCTTTAATTAGTCCCTTGGAGAATCTTTGTCAGTAACACTCAGTGGGGCTCATTAATACTTAAGGGTAGTTCAGTTATTTTAAAGGAACTTGGTGTTTCCGTTTTAAGAAAGTCTCTGTAAGAAGTTTGGAAATCATTGCCTCAATTATATTCCTTAACAAGTCCCTTGGGATTCCTAGTCACTAAAAACACTCTGTGTGTATCATTAGTACTTCAGGCTTCTCACGGTTTGTTAAAGAACTTTTTTTGACACTGAGTGTAAGATGTTCATGGAATCATGGCCTCCAATTATCTGCTTTAATGAGTCCCTTGAGATTCTCAGCCAGTAACAACACTCAGTGGGGCTAATCAATGCTTCAAGGTACTCTGAGTAATTTAAATACTTCTTGGTGCCACTGAGTCTCTGAGAAGTTTTTTTTCAATCCTGGCCTCTAGTTTTCTCTTCCAAGGACTCCATGAGGGGCCTGTGTTAAGGATGGACCTCAGTGTTGTGGATGGACCTCAGTGGGACCCATTAATGCTTCCAGACACTTTGGGTGTCTCTCTGACTTGGACTCCTGTGCGGTCTTCTCTCCTCTCAGTCCCTGAGTTTCCAGGGCTCAGCACCAAATGCACCACGGGGCTCATTAGGATGAAACAAGTCCTGACAAACCATGGCTGTGCCTCGATTTCCCTCTGCTCTGCTGCAGTTCATTCGGAAGTGTTAATTCTTCAAGGTTTAGAGAAATCTTTCAAAGACTTTCTAAGAAATATGCATTTCTCTTTTCAAGGTTGTCTTTTATTCCTGTTTTCATTGCAGAAGAGGTGATTGCAGGATCTCTCTTAAGTATGTCTGGCCAAGTAAGAGAAACTGTGCCTTGAGATCGGATCCAGTGTAGACAACCCTGCTCCAGATTCCCCAACCCCATCCTGTCTCCCCTCACTCACCTGGGACATGCTTTACTTGCAGAACTGGCTGCAATCAGGAAAAAAGTTTTCTTCATTTCTAAGCAATCTAAAACTCCTGAATTTTGGAAAATCTGCTCAACTGTGTGCCAAGGCCACTAAGGAGGTTCCCATTCCCCAAGGCAGAACCATGGAAGGAATGATTTAGACACACAGGAAGTTCTGCAATAAACACAAATCCAGAGTTGGCCAAAGGCAGATTTTGTCCAACTACTGCGGGACAGACGAGCTTTGAACTCCTTGCAGCTCCAAGCTGCAGGTGGGTTGTTGGGAGGTGTGTGAGTGAGCCAAGGGTGAGGGCAAGGGAAATGCAGAGAGCCCTGGAAGTGCTTCTGTGCAGACAGGCTGTGGGGAAGGGCACTGCAGGCCTGGGCTGGGCCAGGAGTGAGGGTGGATCATCATGCCAAGCTGCCCTGGGCCATGGCAAGGGGCTGTGGCCATGGCCAGTGGCCTGAGCCCACTGCCTGGGCCCCTTGCTCAGGGCTGGTGTCAGTGGCCAGAGGCAGAGGGGATCCCTTGCTGGGGGCTGTGCCATGGCCACCTGCCCTGTGCCGCTCTGGCTGCTCAGGTGCCGCGCAACCAGCAGCAAACGCCACTGCCAGGGCCAAAGGCAGCTCAGGCAGACAGAAAGGGGCAGTGCTGGCCACTGTTTCCATGGCAGCCCTCCCTGGGACACCACACCTGGCTCACCTGTCCTGCCAATTGCCATGGGAACCCGGCTCCTTGGGAATGCAATGGTGGACAAAGGTTTGAGTAGGGCCTGTCCCAATAGGACAGAGGGTGGTGGTGGTTTTAAAACTAAAGGAAGGGAGGTTCAGAGAAGGGGAGATAAGGAGGATATTTTTCATGGTGAGGTTGGTGATCCAGCAGGACAGGTTCCCAGGGAGGTGGTCAATGCTCCATCCCTGGAAACATTCCAGTGCAGCTGGGACAGGGCTCTGAACAACCTGATCTGGTGAAAGATGTCCCTGCTCATGGTGGGGGTTTGGAGCAGATGAGCACTGCAGAGCTCTTCCCATCCAAACCATCCCAGGATTGCATGGGGACAAGGGGCTGCTCACTGGGCTCCATCCACTCCCTTGACTCCTCCTTGTCTCTGCTGGAGCCCACATCCAGCAGCCAAAGCCAGCCCCTTCTCTGGCCTTTCCCCCCTGCCCCAGGGGCTGCCAGAGCCAGGGGGGCACAGGTGACCTTTAGGCTTTGCTGGTCTGAGCCATATAGAGTAATATATTCCTAAAATTATTATAACTGCTATACTGTAGAGTAAATAACTCTATAAAAATTTTATTCTGTGGTATTAATAAATCGTTTTGTTTGATCGTGATCAGAATCAATCATGGCTGTTTCTATAGAAATATATCTGGTATTCCATCATTACTCCTTTGGGACAAATTGCATTTTGGTTCAATTCCACCTGTCCAATCTTTTATACATAAACCTTTAACAAAATCTTCGACTAGGATTGAATCAATCTGTTCCCAGTCTCCTCTCTTAGATGGAATTTTTAAAGTTTAGTAATCCTGGAGGGGTTTGAGGATCCTTAGCAGCTGTTGAGTGTCATTTCTCCACCTCATGACTCAGCAGGAGTTTCTGCAATGAAGAAATGAAGCTTTGGCCTGAAGCTCCCACTCTGCCCATGACAGGAAGCCCTGTCAGTGTCTGGGGTATCCCGGCTCTTTGGCAGCCTGGGCACTCCTGGCATGTCACCGTGGAGCCCCCGTGAGTGCCTGTGACAGATGGGTGCCACTGCAGCCCAAGGTGCCCTGGGATGTCCCCATGGCATGGCTGGGACTGCCTCTGAGCACAGGGCTCTTGACCATCCCAGCTCAGGCCTGGAGCCAGAGTCCCTTGCCAGGGCAACCATTTGCAGTCCTATTCCCAGGGCCAGGGGATCCCAGAAGCACAGAACAGGCTGAGCTGGGAGGGAGCCATCAGGATCCTGGAGTCCAACTGCTGGCCCTGCACAGGACACCCCAACAATCCCAGCCTGGGCCTGGCAGCGGTGTCCAAACGCTGCTGGAGCTCAGAGAGCCCTGGAGCTGGGACCCTTCCCTGGGAGCCTGGTCAGTGCCCCAGCAGCCTCTGGGGGAAAAACCTTTTTCCTCAGACCCACCCCAAACCTGCCCCGACTCAGCTCCAGCCGTTCCCTGCACTCCTGTCCCTGGGCACCAGAGGGAAGAGGTTCCCACAGCCCCCAGCCAGGGCCCCGCTCCCAAGGCTGTTCCCAGGGCAGCCAGGGCTGGCCCCAGCTGTGATGCTCGGTTTCCACGGGCCGGGCTTTAGGAATGGGATTCCCCAATTTCCTACTCCCGCTAAAACCGTGCTGCCCCTCGCTGCCCTCCAGCCTCCCATGGGAAGTACAAAATGGTAAGATTCCAGGCTGGGAGAAGAGCAATTTACTGGGAACAGCAACAAGATAAGAACAAATAGGAACAGAAACAATATTAATATCAGGAGGGATAAGACAAACAACATACAGAGAAAACTAAAACAACACCAATGATTCTTCTCAGCCACGTATTTCCTCCTGCCTGGAAAGGACACCCTTCTCCTTGGAGTGAGAAAGAGTTCCTTTTCCAGCCCTGATAATGACCTGAGATGGGATAAAATACAATGACGGGGCCATGGCCAGACTCTCATGTTCTTCAATCCCACCTCACATCATTGCCAGGGGCAGGGACAGGGACAGGTGACTTCCCAGCGTGGATCACAGTGAATGTGGGTCACCAGGGCTCCTCCCAACGTGGGTCCTCTGATGGGGGATAAAGTT
>NW_027077046.1:25210-56914 GCF_009819655.1 Sylvia atricapilla | reverse complement strand
GTTCAGGAGTGGGTGGAGAAACCCCTGCCTTAGTTGCTGTCCTTCCAAGGGAAGATGAAGTTACAGATGAAGCAGGGGAGGCTGGGCTTGTCGGAGTCGCGGGATGGCCAGCCTCATGCTATCATGGTCAGCTGGTCTCGATTTATTGTTCTAAAGTCATCATACTTATACAGACAGTAATTAGCTCATACATATGCACAAAGCGAACATTCTTATTGGTGCCTACATCCTTACCTAAGTACTACATACATGTCTCTTAGTAACAACCACAAATTCCTTATCATGTCCTTCAGTTCCCTTATCTTGCAGCTACAACTTATCACATAAGCAGGATGTACATCCTGTTGTTGCATTCCGACCTTGATGTCTAAATTCCAACCAGCTGCATAGCATCGTGGCCTTTTCTATGCAGCCACTCTGTAGCAAGACTCTCCACACTTCCCCCGTTTTCTTTAGCAGCAAGCATTACTGCCTTGTGCTGCTCAAAAGCATTCATTATCATTCGTTGCAAGCATTGCATCAAGCAGGGTAACAGCAATAGCACTAACAAAATCATTACAACTACAATAACTATTTTTTCCATTAGGGACACTAGCCAAGGGGATAATCCAATGGAAGCTAACCATGATGTAAAGGGGTCACTTGTTACTTGTAACTTATGCATGTTATTTCTAAGCTGAGCAAGCTGTTTGTGAATAGAATTCGAGTGGTCAGATAGATTCATACAACACATCCCATCAAATTCTTCACACCCATGACCTTGGGCAAGGAGTAGAAAATCTATCGCAGCACGATTTTGAAGTACTGCATGACGAACCCCTTCCAGATCTACTGTAAGTTCGGATAAGAGGTTCGAGGTAATATTGATTTGTTTACCAGTCCAGCAGGCCAACCTTCTTAACTGTGTCAATGCTTGAGATGTGGCTACCCCAGGCGCAAAGATACTTGCCAAAATGACTTCTGGAGGATCCCATAGCTTAACATTATCATTACACTTGGGCCCCAATTGATGATGGGAAGTTTCCCGCCTAAATCGCTCTCGTACCTGGTTGCGATTAGCAGTGAGAACTGCCGTAATATTGGGCAAAAACATAGTAAGCCGGCCCAAATAGCAGGGGCCCCCATAAGGGCCTGCCGGGATCCCTTGCCACGCACGATCCCCACAAATTAAGAACATTCCTCCTGGCAGGGCATAGGAAACATTGTTAGGGGAGACAATATAAGCATTTGTAGCGTTATTACAATACAAGGAGACATTGTGTAATCTCAAAGGAGAAACATTAGTCTGTTTAAGGCATTGATTCCCTGTCTGATTATGGCTCTGTTGGCAGAAAAATAAACAGGACCCATTGGTGGCAACCGAGCCTAACAGGTGCAATTCCTGAAGGTAGCTAACATTTCTGGGGTAATAAAGGGTGCACCACTTTTTATCAAACTGCTCTGTGTCAGTAGCAGGGACTCCTACCAGACATGTCCTAAAGGGGTCTGAGGGGGTGGCCATCGATAGGCACATACTATTCCTGCCTGTTTTATTGGCCCAAGTAACTCACATATTTTGTCTTTCATCTATCTTACCGAGAGTTTCCCATGCGGGCCGCGACGCCCCCTATTAGCTCGGGTAAAGCGGCGACAAGTGCGATCCCAATCAGCAGGTTTAACTTGCCACATGACCGGGACACCCCATCTTGGCCACAATGAACTGCCAAGATTACAGTGGCAGAGGCAGCAGTTAAGCGAGCAACCCTATGAGCCACTTGCCACTTCAAAGATCTTAACTGCAAATCCTCCCTGTTCTCAATTCTATAACAGCTTGTGGGTATGTGGACACCAGTTTCTTCCGCTAGAGCCCTATACGGTGAGTCACGCTGGAAGTCAAAACTGCAGCCATACAGCAAAGAAGTAGCCGTAAACGTTGTTGTGACACCCACCAAAATCTCACCACATTTACCACACCTTAATTTGACCCATGCAAAATGTGTTGTACTTAAGCAAGCTAATCAGTGCTGCGGTAAAGCAAATCTAGCACATAAGAGTTCAATTCCGAATACAAGCAGGTTTCCACTTCCTCCTCCGTCTGATAGGAGAAACAGACACCGAAGCGTTTTTCAAGTGGTCTTAGCAGAGGCTGGAGTGTTATCTGCAGACGATGTCGCCTCCTTTGCTCCGGGCTGTTCATGCGAGGACACTGCACGAGTCCACCTCGCTGGGATCCACTTGGAACCTGAAGGGGTAGAAACACAAACATAACCTCTTCCCCAATATAAAACCTGTGCTGGGGGCTGCCAAACCCCTGTTTGCGGATCCCTGTATGCCACATAAATCGGGGGGCTGGGAGAAGGATTCTTTTGAAAATGTTTAACAGCTGTGGGTAAATCATCTTCACCAAACAAACACAAATGGTTCAAAACAAACAGTGCCAGTAACAGCTTTTCTGTGGGGCTGGTAAGATCATTAAACTTGGCAATGTAACGCTTCAAAGTTCCATTTGCTCTTTCTACCACTGCTTGACTGTGGAAACATGAGGGATACCCTTAACGTGCTTAATGCCCCCAAAATGCCATATATTTCTCAATCCTACTACTAAGATAAGCAGGGCCATTATCTGTTTTGATTTCTTTGGGGACCCCCATAACTGCTATACAGCTATTCAAATGCTTTTCCACATGAATTGCTTTTTCACCAGACTGTGCAGACGCCCAAATGTAATGACTATACGTGTCATTGTGACATGGACATATTTAAGTTTTCCAAAAGAGGAAATATGAGTTACATCCATCTGCCATATCTGATTGGAATCTAGACCTTTAGGGTTGACTCCAGCACTTAACCCTACTCCTCCTTGTGGGTAACTACATGCTGAGCATGTCTTGATAATGGAACGAGCCTCATTCACCGATATGCCAAACTCTTTAGCCAATCCTTTGGCATTCTGATGGAATATATTATGGCTTTCTCTAGCAGCTATACTACGAGGTACTACAGCTGGCTGTTGTATAGCCACCAACTTGTCAGCCCTAGCATTCCTTCCGCCAGCCCTTCTTCCCACTTGTGACTCCTAATGTGTAAAACTGCATAAGGGCATGATCTGGATTGCAGGACTTTCTTAAATGACATAAACAATTCCCCTAAACGTGGGTTGGTTACATCCTTGATGGTAGCATCCTCAATCCTTGAGGCCACTGTGACCACATATAAGGAGTCCGAAGATGACATTCAATGGTCCCTCAAATGTATGGAGAGCCCAGACGACTGCCAAAAGTTCCAATGTTTGTAAATTGTCCTTAGGTGTCGCATTCAGGATGTGATGGTGCCACACGCCATCTACTTGCCACGTTGCTGCTGCCTTTCGAGATCTTTTTCCTGCATCTGTGAAGACTGGTGATGGCATTGGGAATCGGGAGTTCTTGTCGGAGGGGCTTTGTTATCCATTGCCATTGGCCTAACCACGCAAGTGTGTTTGGTGTAAAGTCCGAGGTTGTAACCTGACTGGGTGCATTGAGCAGGGCAACTGCAAGCTCGTTACTGTTAAGGAGGTACCAGTCCAAAGTGGCTTGTTCCATGGGTAAATGAATGGTCGCTGGTTCCTGGCCACTAATCTCAATTATTCGTAGCCGGCCCTTACGAATCAGTGCTGCCAAACGTTCTAATTTCTTAATGATTGTTTTTCGCTGTTGTAATTGTGGTGTCAACCATTCGATGATTAAGATGTGACGGCCCCCTTTCCCCGTTTTCTTTTGCTGAGCAATTGCTGCCAGCAAGTGGTCCTCTGTATTCCAAATAACCAGAGCCAGTGGCAAGGTAGGGTCATAACGGGAAACAAAACCTGCTGCAACACAGCGCATAATGTCTTGAAAGGCTCCAGATTGTTCTTCAGAAAGCCTAACGGGCGTAGTAGGATCTGTGCCCTTGAGGAGCGGGCGTAGAATGTCCAAAAGATCATTAGGAATGCCTGTGACAGGTTTCAACCATTGGAGGTCACCCATGAGCTTCTGAGCCTCATAAAGCGTTGTAGGTTCAGTGCCCACTAGTAGTTTTTGGGGGTGCA
The DNA here is from genome assembly GCF_009819655.1 of Sylvia atricapilla. Classification (NCBI taxonomy): domain Eukaryota; kingdom Metazoa; phylum Chordata; class Aves; order Passeriformes; family Sylviidae; genus Sylvia; species Sylvia atricapilla. The sequence continues at coordinate 52,869 of NW_027077046.1, read as the reverse complement.
CAGTACGGTCAGTAATAGTCCACCCTAAATATTTCCATGGGGCAGAGAGTTGAATTTTTTCCTCAGAAATTTTCAGCCCGTGGCGATGTAACAATGCAGCAACCATCTGGAGTTGTTCTGGGAGAAAAGGGTTTTCTTGGGCAAAAAGTATGTCATCCATATAATGGTAGATTATGACATCAGGCAGTGCCTTTCTAATTGGCTGTAAAGCAGTGTCCACAAACAATTGACAAAGGGTAGGGGAGTTCCTCATTCCCTGAGGAAGCACATTCCATTCAAAACGCCTATCAGGTTCACCTCTGTTTTGGGCTGGCAAAGTAAATGCAAACGTTTTGTATCTGCCGGGTGCAAAGGGATGGTAAAAAAGCAGTCCTTTAAATCAATAACAAGCAGTGACCAATCTCTAGGTAGCATGGCAGGGTTTGGGAGACCGGGCTGCAGGGCTCCCATGGGCTCCATCTGCTGGTTAATAGCCCGTAAGTCATGTAAAAGGCGAAAGGAGCCTGACTTCTTTTTACTACGAAAATAGGTGTGTTCCATGAACTAGTGGAAGGTTTGACATGCCCTAGCTGGAGTTGTTCCGCCACCAGATGATGCGCCTGTATCAGGCTTTCCCCTTTCAGAGGCCATTGCTTTACTACCACAGGTGTATCAGTAGTCCATGTTAGAGGCAGGGGGAAAGCCCAAGCAATGGCCGTTACACTAAAGGGGAGTCCGTGAGTTTAAATCCCAGCTGAGCGAGTACATCACGACCAAGAATACAGTCCACCTCGTTTGGGAGTGTGGTGAGAGAGAAGACTGCAGGAGCTTGTTTTTCCTCCAGGGTAACAGTCAGTACCGGGGACTGTTGTGCTACGCGTACCCCTCCTATCCCTGTGATGGTGCTACTTGCCGGTATTATGGGCCAGTCTTTCGGGTATAGGGCTGAGTCGATAATACAGGAGTCAGCCCCTGTGTCAAGAAGCGCCTTTTTCAATGTGAGGGAGTGTTGTTGCCAGGAGAGGGTACATTGTCACTTTGGCCTCTCTGAGAGGTTAAGGACCAGCAGTGTTATGCCGCCTGTAGAACCCAGTTGTCCTCTCTGCTGTGGTCGGCTGTGTCGAGGGGGGGGGCGCGGGCGATAAACGTGGTATCGGTACCAATTGAGCAATTCTTTCACCTTTTGGAATAGTTAATGGGGGAAACTCAGTTCGTGCCAAAATAAAAATCTCGCCCATGTGAATCTGGGTCCAGGACACCTGGTTCTATACGTAGTCCCAATAGTGATGCTGATGAGCAGCCTAAGATGAGGCCTCCTACGGGCTGGTTGTTAATCAGGAGGGGGCCCGACATGCCTGTTGGAATGGCATGAGTATCCGTACTAAACAGCGTCACGTCTACTGCTGTTGCCAAGTCGTATCCGAGGCTGCCAGCTGTTGCAGGGGTGAGGCAGGTGCTGTCTGGGCGACTACTTGTGTCCTGGCGCGGCTCGTCCTCGCGCTGTCTTTGAAGTTTCCCGGCCCCTGGCGCCTGCGGCATGCACTGGCATTGTGGGTAGATGACTGGCACAACTTGCACCAAATGCCTGGAGCCTGACATTCACGCCGAACGTGACCTGGCTTCCCACACCGAAAGCATTTCATTCGGGCATTGGGTGGTGCCGCACGATTCTGCGCTACTGCCGCTTGAAGGGGTGCAAGAGCAGCTAAAACCTGATTTTGGACCTGAGACTGAGCAGCCAGCCCCTCCCCTATTTTATTTAAAGCTTCCACCATAAAAACCTGACTACCTACTGGCATAGTCATAGCCTTGTCCAATAAATCTTGAACATTCCAATTGCCTAGGGGCTGTGGCAATAAGTGAACGGGTAGTGTGATTGCCATTCTGTATAATGCACTGTGTAAGTAATGCATCTTGCATATGTTCTGCAATTCCTGCCTTGGACAGTGCTTGCATTAACTTGTCTACAAAAGCACCAAGTGTCTCATCCCTACCTTGTTTAATAGCCATGTACATGGGGGGACCTCCCGGCTCACGAATTTTGTCCATGGCTCTCTTGGCTACTCGCATGGCCTCTCGCAATTTGTCAGAACCCATTGCCGCCTGGTCTTCTACCCTAATGCGTGACCCTGTCCCTAGTAGCTCATCTAGTGTAACCCCTTGAAGTGGATCGCCTTGCGGACGGGGCAAGGCCACAGAGGCTGCCGCTTCCTCCCCCCAGCGGGTGTCAAAAGTGAGTCTTTGATGGGGGGTATAAATCAAACGAGCAATGCCTTTGATGTCTGCAGGCAGTAAAACAGCCAAATTGAAAAGGTAATCTAACATTTGTTTTGCAGGCTCACTAGTAACGCCAAATTGTGCGACTGTAGAGCGAAGTTGAGCCAAAAGTTTCCAATCTACTTGTGTAATTTCAGCGCGCTGGCCCCCCCCCACCTGCGGGTGAAAGATAACAGGGAAGGCCATGAGCAGCGGCACTTGGCTCTGAGCCGCCTCTGCCATAGTAAGATCTCCGTTTTCCAAGCCATGCTTTGCTAGGGCAGCCCATGCCTCCCGTCTCTCACGAGCCATAGCCTCCGCGAGGTCCGAAAGGGCATCGGGGAACGGCTCCGTGGCTAAAGGAGACCGGGAGGGTGCGTCCAGCAGCTGTGGCTGCGATGGGAGTGAGGGAGGGAGCGGTAGAGCAGTTGGAGCAGGCGGGACGGGGCGGGGGGGGCGGGGGAGGAGGAGGAGGAGGAGGAGGAGGAGGAATGTCCACCGTAGAAAGGACGGAGGGGTTGGGCGCGCTAGGATCGTAATTTCGGTTAATATCCTGAGCTGCACGAGCATTCTCAGCTGCTCGTTTTTCTGCCTGCACCATCAATACCTCATTTTGAACAATCTTCCAATATTTAGACATTTTTTTAGCAGGCTTATCATCATCTAAGACTAAGTCCCATAATTTATCACCATAAGCACGCCATTCAGAAAGGTGGTGGACAGAATGAGGATCCTTAAAGAACCCGTGTGTTTCAGCATGAGTTAACAGAAGCCGTAAATCTTTGTCTAAATCTAAACCCTTAATTCCCCATCTGCGCAAGAACGCAGTGAATAAATCATACGCCGCTTGCCTGTCCATATTTACCGGTACCGTTGCACCCCCTCAGGCTTCGGCAGCGCGTAGCGGCGGAGGCTGCCTATGCAGCCCTCCAGGCTGAAGCGGGCGACACGTTCCCACCGATGTGGCGAGCGGAGCACACAGCAGCCGTCCAAAAGGACCCGTCCCCAACGTGACTCTTTTGAAGGGTGAGCTGCCCCTATTCAGGGCGCCACTTGTCAGAGTCGCGGGATGGCCAGCCTCATGCTATCATGGTCAGCTGGTCTCGATTTATTGTTCTAAAGTCATCATACTTATACAGACAGTAATTAGCTCATACATATGCACAAAGCGAACATTCTTATTGGTGCCTACATCCTTACCTAAGTACTACATACATGTCTCTTAGTAACAACCACAAATTCCTTATCATGTCCTTCAGTTCCCTTATCTTGCAGCTACAACTTATCACATAAGCAGGATGTACATCCTGTTGTTGCATTCCGACCTTGATGTCTAAATTCCAACCAGCTGCATAGCATCGTGGCCTTTTCTATGCAGCCACTCTGTAGCAAGACTCTCCACAGGGCTTAATGGTGGTTCTGAATCTGCATTTCCCCCCACCCTCCCCCTTTCCTGTCTTTTGGGAGGTGGTTTAAGTATGTCTTCTGTCTCCTGTTCCAAAGCCTCTACTTGGTATACCTTGTCGGGATGTGTGCACCTCTGATTTATCCAGCAGGTGCTGCAGCAACGTTTGGGCTTCCCTTTAGTAGCTTTATTGTCCTTTTCAAGGGCCAGTACTAAAGGATCAGATAGAGGCTTCATTCCACAATGCCTTTGCTACTCAGGGTGATTTCGAAGGCTGAAAAACATATCTGCATAAATCACTTCTGACCACCTTTGTTCCCGCTGGAAAAAAAGCATTAACTGTAGTAGTGTCTCATAGTCCAGTGTACCATTTGCTGGCCACTTCACTCCCTCATCAAGTTTATAGAGTGGCCACCACTGTGTACATAACTTAACCAGCTCCCTCCTGGTTTCTGTACCATCACAACCCACCAGCTCTTTCCAGTGTGTTAAAATGCACCCCAAAGGGCTTCCTCTGGGAATCTCTTTGCTTTCATTTGCCCCCATATTCAGGATCCTATTTTTCCCAATGCCTTTTGACACACAAAAAGGAAAAAAAAATTCCTCTTTAAAAAAAACACTACACAATATGCCAGGCACTTGACCCAAATTGCTTGTTATTAATCACTTATTAAACTGGGTCTTCTGTTATGCCTTGCCTTGGGTATATTACTACTAAAATAATTAAAATTAACAAATGTGAACTTTGCAGAGTATCAACCGAGTTCTCGCAGGAATCCAACGATTCTACTAAAATCCCTCGGCCACCTCGGCTGGCACTGGGCTTTCCGTTCTCTGCACACAATCAAAAGCTGCTAGACCGGGTTTCCCTTTCCTGCAGGGACTTGGCTTCAAAGACCAACAGTTTTAGGCTCACAAAAGAAACAGCCAGGGTCCCTTGCGACCCTAAACACATTCAACCAAAAATATTTAACAAGGTCTCGCCAAAATTCCCACAGATTTCAGCCAGGACGTAGCACAGACCCTTCCACAGGAAAGCGGGGAAGCGGGGGAGACCTTGATCTTACACTGCTTTTCTGCTCCTCTGTGGTTGAGGACTAAGCCACCAGCACTTTAAGATATTATCACACACTCTGGCCACTGCAAACCTCACAAATAGATAAGAATATTTCTCTTTAACTAAAACATCCACTCGCCAAAAACCTCTCGGCGTTTTACAAGGAGCTAAGGGACGTGGCTTGAGGTTGCACAAGCCTAGATTCCTCTCCAGTTACCAGGGAAACAAATCACCCCCAATCACCACGGCTGTGTCGGGCATAGACTTTGAATAGGAAAACCCCTTACCCTTGCTTGGTTTTTTTGTTGTTGTTGTTGTGGGGTTTTTTTGTTGTTTTTTCTTTTCTTTTTCTTTTAAACAATTTGTTCACCCACATATGTTTTTCTACTGAACAACACACTGATCCAAATTACACCATCAGTTATACAGTCAAAACTTACACACAGTCCATGACTCGCTTCAATCACGACATAAGCACTCAAATCCCTCCGCTTTCTCAAATGTATTCTTCTGCGGATCGGCGGGAGTTTTAAAATCTCTTATAATTATAAACTTGCAAAACTTCCAAAAACACTCACAAAGGTTAGTAACATGCAGCAAAATCACACAAACCAAAACGCATACCACACAAGCTTTCACAAACCACAACACATACAGTACACAAATGATTCATTTTCTCACCTAAGCACACAATCACAAAAACCACAGGACCACCACATAGACACAGATCTGTCAATACACACACACCTTCGGCATGAGGGACAACGACCCAAGATGGCACCCCCCGCACCTCAAAACTCTGGCTGGCCTTTCAGATTATGGATCACCAAGGTGCACCTTTAAACTACAAGCTGAAATCAGAGCCACCACTGCTCTTAGAAAAACCAACAAAACCTGCGGCCGTGGTGCCAGGCTGCCTCCTCCCACTCGGGACGCAGTCACAAGTTACCAGCTTTACCTGGAACACAACCAACCATTTACAAGACTCCGCGGAGTTTCCAAAACCCAGTCAGGCTTCTGCTTTGCACAACACGTCTCTTATGATTCATAAGCTGCCTCTATTCCAAGGTACCTGTTCCCAATATTTTTAAACATACCTTCTGTCCGTAGTTCCAGCAGGCTCTGGTCTTTCCCCGGGGTTGTCAGCGGGGCCGCGGGAGCCCCTCTTCCCAGGAAATTCTGGGCGGGCGCCCTGAGGGGTCCCAGACCCCGATGGCCCCCTCAGCCAGAAAGAGCAGTGTCCTGCCACAGTCGCCAAAATAATTTATTAAAAAAATATGGGTATTGGTCTAATACCGATATCCAACTATGATGGACAAAGACTCTCTAACAGTTTGAAGTTACAAAGTGGATGTTTATTACGACGCCGGGCAGCGTGCGGGATAGCTCCCAAATACACACGCGCAATTTACAGATGATCACAGGGTCTTTTTATGTACAAGAGTGTTGAATACCCAAAACACAAATGCATATTCATAACTCTGGTCCATCCCATTCCCCACTTCGTATGGTAAGTAGGCAAAAAGCAATTAAGCATGCGTAGTTTGTTCTTTGAAATGGATCAGTGGTCCTTCTTATGGGGTAGGGGTCTCAAAATGATGAAGTAAGACAGGTCTTCCTCGCTTTGACTTTTTAACCTTTTAGTGTTGGTGAAACCTAGATCCTATTTTCTCAAGACTATCTGATTTATGATCACATTGTAAACTTGGAGTCTATTGATTAAGTTGACAGGCCTCCTGATTTATGAGTTCCTTAAATCTGGCTTCTGTTAACAAAGGGAAACTTACCACAGCAATATCTAGTTAGCAAAGGGAAGTCTACCTCAGCAATATCTAGTTTAACTAAAGTCTATATTTTCTTCCAAGTTAATGCCTCAGAGGGGCGGGATGGCTGGGAAAGGGGTTCGGGGTCCCTGTGCCGGCAGTGGCTGCTCCCAGGATGAGCCCAGCTGTCCCCCCCCATGTGGTTCCAGTTTCATCGGCAGTCCCAGTATGAGTCCAGTCACTCCCAGTCATTGCCCATTATGATGCAATTTGCCCCCAGCAGGGTCTCAGTTGCTTCCACTTTCATCCAGTGCATTCCCAGTTCTCCCAGTTGCCCTTAGTATTCTCCCAGTCTCTCTCAGCAGGACCCCAGTCACTCACACTTACCTCCAGTGGCTCCCAGTGTGGTCCCAGTCACCACCTGCATGTCCTCAGACACTCCCAGTATATCCCAGTTGCCCTTGTAGTCATTGCCAGGCACTCCCAGTTCCCTCAGCAAGGTTCAGTTGCCCCCAGTTTTATCCCAGTCACTGCCAGTACATCCCAGTTGTCACCAGTATGCATCCTGTCATTCCCAGTTGCTCCCAGTGTATCCCCAGTAGGCTCTCAGCATGGCTCTGGTAGCTCCCAGTAACCCACAGGCAGTGTCCATTCACACCCACTGTAATCCCAGGATGATGCCAGCGGCCCCCAGTGTGATCCCAGTGTCTCCCTGTCAATGCCAAGACGACCGAAGTAGCCTCCAGTAGAATCCCTGTGACTTCCAGTCTCTCCCAGTATATCCCAGTGACCCCTAGAACATTCCCAGTCATTCCCAGTTTGTCCCAGTTTGTGTCAGTGTGATTCCAGTCATTCACAGCCATTCCCAGTCAATGCCAGTATGAGTCCAGTCACCCTCAGTGTGATCCCAGTCCCACCCAACATGGATCCAGCTGCTCCCACTATGATCCCAGTATGATTCCAGTTGCTGCCAGAATAGTTGCAGTTGTTCCCAGTTCCTCCCAGTATGATCCCAGTTGTCCCTAGAATAGTCCCAGTCCCTCTCAGCATGGTCCCAGTCACACCCAGTTGTCCCAAGCATGGTCCCTGCTGTTCCCAGTGTGATTCCAGTCTCCCCAGTATGGTTACAGACACTCCCAGTATATCCCAGTCACTTCTGGATACCTCAGAATGATCCCAGTCTTTCCCAGTTACTCCCAGTTGCCTCCAGCATGTTTTCAATTTCTATCAGTTGCCCAAGTACAGTCCCAGTTTCTCCCAGTATGAATTCGGTTTCCCCAGTTGTGGTCTCAGTCCCCTCAGCATGGTTCCAGGACCTCCCAGTTGCTCCCAAGGTGTCCACATTTTCCTCCCAACATGGGCCCAGTAGCTCCCAGTAAGCCCCAGTCAGGATCCTTTCACACCCGCTGTAATCCCAGTGGCTCCCAGGATGATCCCAGTAGGACCCAGTCACCCCCAGTATGGTTCCAGTCACTGCCAGCACCCTTCCTGTCACTCCCAGTGTGGTTCCAGTAAGATCCCAGTCACTCTCAGATATTCCCAGTACTATTCCAGTCACTCCCAGTATGATCTCAGTGTGGTTCCAGTAGGATCCCAGTATGACCCCAGCATGGGCACAGCTGCTCCCATTATCCAGCCTGGTTCCAGTTGCTCCCATTTACCCCCACTATGGTTTCAGTCTCTCCCATTATATCCCAGTTGCTACCAGCATGCATCCAGTCACTCCCAGTTGTTCTCAGTTACATCGAGCCTGATCCCAGTTGCTCCAACCACTCCCAGTCACCTTTAGTGCAGTCCCAGTTGCTGCCAGTATGGTCCAGTATGATTCCAGTCTGCCTCAGCATGGGACCAGCCTCTCCCATGGTGATCCCAGTAGGATTCCAGTTCCCCTAGCATGGTTCCAGTTGCTCCCTATTCCTCCCAGCATGGTCCCAGTCATGCACAGTTGCCCCGAGTGTAGACCCAGTAACTCCCACTCGCTCCCAGTTTACCCCAGCATGAGGTCGCAGTTCATCCCAGCAGGGTCCCCATTGTTTCCAGTGTGTTCCCAGTCATCCCCAGTATGGTTGCAGACACTCCCAGTATATCCCAGTTGCCCTCAGCATGTTTATAGTCATTCCCACACACTCCCAGTGATCCCAGTAAGGCGCTCCTAAGTTATGCCAGTAGGATCCAGGTCACGCCCAATATATCCCAGTTGCCTCCAGCATGCATCCAGTCATTCCCAGTTTCCTCCAATTTTCTTACAGCATGATCCCAGTTTCTCTGTTGCTCCCAGTAGCCCAAAGTGTGATCCCACTTGCTCTCTTGCAGCACCAGCATGAGCCCAGTAAGCTCCAGTATGATCCCAGTCACATGCCAGCACTCCTCCTGCACCAGCGCATTCACACAGAGGAGAGGCCCTTCCACTGCCCCGACTGCAGGAAGGGCTTCAAGCACAACAACCTCGTCAGACACCGGCACATCCACACTGGGGAGAGGCCCTACGAGTGTCCCCAGTGTGGGAGAGCTTCACTCACAGCTCTCACTTGACCAGACACCAAAGGAGGCACCTGTAAGGGAAGCCCTGTGAGTGCCCTGACTGTGGGAAGAGCTTTATGTGCATCTTCAACCTCATCCCCCATCAGAGGACCCACGTTGGGAGGAGCCCTGGTGACCCACATTCACTGTGATCCACGCTGGGAAGTCACCCGTCCCTGTCCCTGCCCCTGGCAATGATGTGAGGTGGGATTGAAGAACATGAGAGTCTGGCCATGGCCCCGTCATTGTATTTGATCCCATCTCAGGTCATTTCAGGTCATTTCATGCAGAAACTGCCCCTTTCTGTCTGCCTGAGCTGCCTTTGGCCCTGGCAGTGGCGTTTGCTGCTGGTTCCGCGGCGCCTGAGCAGCCAGCGCGGCACAGGGCAGGTGGCCATGGCACAGCCCCCAGCAAGGGATCCCCTCTGCCTCTGGCCACTGACACCAGCCCTGAGCAAGGGGCCCAGGCAGTGGGCTCAGGCCACTGGCCATGGCCACAGCCCCTTGCCATGGCCCAGGGCAGCTTGGGGTGATGATCCAGCCTCACTCCTGGCCCAGGCCAGGCCTGCAGTGCCCTTCCCCACAGCCTGTCTGCACAGAAGCACTTCCAGGGCTCTCTGCATTGCCCTTGCCCTCACTCTGGCTCACTCACACACCTCCCAACAACCCACCTGCAGCTGGGAGCTGCAAGGAGTTCAAAGCTTGTCTGTCCTTCAGGAGTTGGTCTAACTCTGCCTTCAGGTAACTATGGATTTGTGTTTATTGCAGAACTTCCTGTGTGTCTAAATCATTCCTTGCATGGTTCTGCCTTCGGGAAGGGGAACCTCCTTCGTGGCGCCTTGGTCTTGGCATACACTTGAGAAGATTATCTGAAACTTAGGAGTTTTAGATTGCTAAAAATGGCAGAAAACCCATCTTTGCTTCAGTGCAGCCAGTTCTGCAAGTAAATCAGGTCCCAGTTCAGGCTGGGGAGACAGGATGGGGTTGGGGGATGTGGAGCAGGGTTGTCTACAACAGGTCAGATTTGAGGGCAGAGCTTCTCTGAGCATGCCAGACTACCTTGGGAGAGACTCTGCAATCACCTCTTTTGTAATGAAAACTGAAATAAAATTGTTCTGGGTTGAGCTGCCTCCTATCCCATATATCCATCCCATATCTTGGATACACTGTTATGTCTCGCAGCTGGCCCCTCCATCTTGGGCGGGTGCCTGCAGTTCTTTCTTTTTTTTTTGCTGTTTCAGCTCTTGCTTTTGCTAGCTCGGCTGCCTTTGCCTTCTTCGCTTCACTTTGCTTTGCTTTACTCTCCGGCTGCCCCTGCCGCCGTTTCCCCCCCGCTGCTTCTGTTTGGTTTTTTTTTCCCTCCTTCCTTCTTTCCCCCCCCCCCCCCCCAAGGTTTGAACCGGCTCCAGACCTGACCTGACCTGAGAAGTTGGAGAAGTCCCGGGCCAGACAGAGACGCGTCAGCACCCTCCTCATCACAGTAACCCGTTTCCCACTATTCGATGTTGGGGAGTGTATTTTTGCCAACAAACCGGTATTTCCACTTTTCCTCCAAGGTATTTTTTTCCTTCCCAAACCCAGGGCTGGAGGGGGGGAAGGGGTGGTGGAGATTTTTTTAGGGGACTCCTTTTGGTGGTTCTCCCTAATTTATTCCAAACCAGGACAAAAATACATCACTAAAAATAGGAATGTGGATTTCTTAGAAGCCGTTTGAAATATTTCTCCATAACTCAAGAAAAGATTTTCTAATGAACTGCAGCAGACCAGAGGGAAATCAAGGCACAGCCATGGTTTGTCAGGACTTGTTTGATCCTATTGAGCCCCGCGGTGCATTTTGTGCTGAGCCCTGGAACCTCAGGGCCTGAGAGGAAAGGAGATCGCACAGGAGTCCAAGTCAGAGAGACACCCAAAGTGTCTGGAAGCATTAGTGGGTCCAACTTAGGTCCATCCACAACACTGGGTCTGTCCCCAACACAGGCTCCTCATAGAGTCCTTGGAAGAGAGAATAAGAGGCCAGGATTGCACAAAAACTTCTCAGAGACTCAGTGGCACAAATAAGTACTTAAAATACTCTGAGTACCTTGAAGCATTGATTAGCTTCACTGTGAGTGTTGTTACTGGCTGAGAATCTCAAGGGACTCATTAAAGAAGATAGTTGGAGGCCATGATTCCATGAACTTCTTACACTCTGTGTCAAAAAAAGTTCTTTAATAAATCTTGAGCAGCCTGAAGTATTAATGAGCTGCACAGAGGGTGTTTACTGACTAGGAATCCCAAGGGACTTGTTCAAGTAGATAACAATCATTATTATAACCACCTGCCTCCCTCACCTGGCCATGGTCTCCTTGTTCCTTAGCAGTGGCACATTTGCCTACCTGAAGCCCCCCTCCATCTCCTCCCCATCCCTGGATCTGGCAGTGTCAGTTCTGTACTCGGTGGTGCCTCCAGCCCTGAACCCCCTCATCTACAGCCTGAGGAACCAGGAGCTCAAAACTGCAGTGTGGGCACTGATGACTGGATGGTTTCAGGAATAATTAACTGCTGGCCAATTTCTGCAAATCACTTGTAATAAAGTCATCTTTCATATTTCTTGCTTGTCTGGTTGTCGTGTTTTTCCTGTGTTTTATATTTTAGGTCTTTTCCACAAAGAAAATTTGTTGTTTGTGCCTGTTTTGGTTTTAGGTAAATTTGGGAGGAAATTTTTTAATGGAGTTTTTTTTGAGAGAAATCTTAGATGTTTCTTTTTATAGTTGGTCTTGGAAAAGAATTTTTTTTCGAGAAAAGTGGTGAAAACTATTGATGTGACAGACAAAATATTTTGAAGCATAAGTTATGAATATTAAGAAATGAAATAATAAAAATTTTTGCTGCTTTGAAGAGAGATGGCAAAATTGATACTTTTTGCCATGTGTTAGTTTCGTTCCTTTGGGTTTTTAATATTTTAATTGTTTTGTGGCCCTTGAAAATATTGAGGTTCAGGCTGGGTGGGCTTTGGGTGTAAGATTTTCATGGTTTTTATTTTTTTTTTAGTTTAGAGTAGATTTAAATAGTTTTAGGAAAAGGGAAAAAAAACTATTTAGGGAAGTTGTTTTTGTTTTAGTTAGCTAGATGTGTTACTAGGAAAAAAAAAACAACTTTTTTTTGGCTGTTTGTGCATTTGATGAACATACATAATTTTGAGGAAAAAGAAAAATTGCAAAGGAGTGAACAGTGTTTTTTAAAACAAACTGATTGTTTCTTTTTTTTTTTTTTTTTTTGTTTGTTTTTCTTTTATAATGAGTTTTATTGGTATAAAACATATAGCACATCCAGAACAGATGATTTTGGCTACAAGTATTATAGTCACTTCAGGATATTCTACTCTTTATTATTATATAATTAACCTAATAAACTAATTGAATTGTAACTTCATAAACACATACATTATATATGCATACATCTATATAAAAACAATATATAGGTATATACAAAAAATGGTAGTCACATTCAATAAAAACTGATATTTACAAATGATTGCTTAACAATTAGACATTTTTGAGGTACAAATTGTGTTGGTTTTTTTTTTCGGGGTTTTTTATTGCATTTTTTACTATGTATAATTTGGTTTTTTGTAAAAACAATTTTACAGATGGGTTTGTTTATATTTGAGGCAGAATTGATTTAAAATTTTTAATAAGTTTTTCATATGTATTTCAGGGGTTTTATTTACTGTATGCAGGAGTACAGACTGGACAGGGTTTATTTCAGGGTTTATTTTGTTGGTGGAACTTTAGGTGTTAATTCATTAGGGGTTTTTTTAGGTGGTACTGTTAATTTTTGAGAATTTTTTTAATTTAATGTTTTAAGGTGGTTTTTAACAGTTTATTGTATTTTTTTTTTTTTACTTTCCCAGCCGCTGGTGTATGGTAGGGGCTATGGTATATTTATTTAATGTTATGTTCCTCAGCCCCGATGTTGATAAGGCTATTTTTAAAATTATTTTTATGGTTAAATTTAATTTTTTTCGGGGTATTATGTTTTTTAAGAATTTGGTTTTTTAAGGCTTGGAATGGGGCTACGGGACGTAGCATGATGTACAGGATAGTTTTTTAGTTATTTTGCTGTGGTTTGTATTATTGTGAGTACACTGTTTATTTTGGTGTGTCGGGGGCAGTGTAATGTAATTAATTTGCTGGGGTTTTTTATACTTATATTTAGATTATTGTTTACTATAGTACAGGGGCTTTATTTGCTTGGCTTGTTTGATTGTAGCACATGTGTTATAGTTATAGATAACTTGAGAAATACTGCTTATGGTTAGATTTATGTTTTGGTTTTGTGTTTATTTATAGGTGATATTTTTACTTTGATGCCTTGAGGCATCATGAACTTATTGTGTTAGGAATGACTTATTTTGCGTAGGTAATTTAAATTTGGTTTTGATACTTTTATTTTTGTAGTTTGATTAATTTGTTTGTTGCTTGGTGCCTTTTATAAGTTTTAATTTTTGGGGATATGGCTACTTAAATGGTGGACTTTTAGAGGTAGTTCTTATATTTTGGTAGCAATGTTTTTTATTTATTAGCAGCTTAGATTGGGGGTTTTGTATGCTGCTAGTTGGGTTTTTCTACTTTTTGAATTATTTTCATAGAGTATTGGCTACTATTTATGAATTAGAGTATTAAAGGTAGAACTTTGGCTACTTTTTTTAAAGGGTTTTGTGTTAATTGAACAGCTTTGACTTTAGTAAGTTGGCTTCATTTTTTTTTTTTTTATTAGCTTGTACATCTTGTTGCGTGGAATTTTGTACAGCTGGTTTTTACTTTTGGGTTTTTTTTTTGTGATGTGACAGGAATTGTCAGTGAAAAGAGCATAGTTTGGGTTTTTTCATTGATAGTTGTTTGTACAGAGGAGTTTTTTTAGTACATGTTATTTGTTTTTGTTTTTTTTTTTTTTTTTTTTAATTTGTGAGACCAAAGTTTTTACTTTTAGGTTAATTTGTAATTAGTTATAAAACTTCAGGGTCATTTAGTTTTTTAATACGGGTGTGCTGTGTGATGAGAGTAATTTATTTTATGTGTCATTGGTGGTATGGTGGTTAAAGGGAACTTCTACTTTAAATATTTACTTAAGCACTAGTGTTAGCAAGGAAAACACATAATCAGGGAGATTATGTGGGGGCTTTATTGAGAGCCCTGGGAGCCGGGGTACAAACTCAAATCCAACTCCAACGAGGGTCCAAAAGGGGCCCCATATTATAACATTTCGTTACATAACTCTATGTTAATCAATAAACTTACATTGTTCTATTCTATACACCCAAGCATGTATTTGGGAAAATATCTTCCCTTGTGATTCTCACGATTCTAGTTTGAGATAATAATCACGTTCAGTTACCAACAACCAACAATCACTACAATTCGATCATCTATCTTATGATGATTAGGTACAGTTTCACCCGACCTACTTTATTTCTACGTACAAGCCGTCCCAATCTTCTCCTTCTCCCCCCACCCCGATTGCCCAGGCAAAGTTATATTTGATTTGGTTGGAACAATGGAAGCAACATCCTGGTTGCAGTGAAGCTGAGGTTCTATTCCCAGCTTTGTGGCAACAGAAATTATTGACCCTATCTTAACATTCCTCCCTTTGAAAGTATTTCACTTTAAGTCTACTAAGTGTAAATGCTTTCATTAAGTACAGTCCATTCATCTTCAGAGTCTATACTGGATGTTCAGCTTCAAATTCGTGATTGATGTGGGCTCCGTTGATAAAATTATTACGGATTGAATGTGCTGGAGGTGCAGTCTTGTCTCATGTCAGCGTCTTCATTATTGTTCTCTTCCAGGATGTCCTTTGTATTTCCCCTTTTAGGATCCTAGAAACTAACCAAATCACTAGAAACATAATCAGTAAAACTATCAAATTTCAAGGATAGATTTCACCCATGAATTAACATTCAATCCTAATCCTCTAAGAATTTTGTCTAACCAGGTAGTAGCTAAATCCTTCTGTTCCTCTTGTACCTCATGTTCTATTTGTCCTAACTGGCTAATATGTTCTACATTTGTTGTTACATTTGGGATGTGGATGCAGCAATGGTCAATTTGTCCTTTTAAATATCCACACACTCCATGTTCTTTCAGGTGTTACATATCTAAAGACAATTGATTTTGTAAAGTCATTTTGGTAGTGGCTTGTAACTGCATATTGAGTTCACTAAATCCTTCTCGTGCAACTCTTGCTAATCTGTCTACCTGACCTGTGATTTTACACAGCATTTCCCTATTCTGATAATTTGCAATAGGACTAAACAGAGATTCTAGGGCCCACCCAAATTTTACTCCACTAGAGGGTTCTTGCCAGGTGACATCTTGATTCTGATTATTCGAGACATTTCCTTTTGTTCTTATCTGCAGGAGCTCACAGCTCCCATTAAATGGGGACCTTTTCCAGATTGGGCACAAGGTGAGAAGGCCCAGAGTGCTTTCCTTTACCTCCTCGTCTACCAGCAAGTGTGTTGTCCAAACACCATCACTTGTTGCCCATACAAATTGCCCAGGACTTCAGACTGTACTCTTACTACATCCTACTATGATCCCGAGTGCGATTTTGCTCTGTTTGTGTTTGATTCCTCTGCAAGCACAACCAATTTGCAAGGCTACAGCCAAGGGTGACCATTGTTTTACCTCCAGGTCGTCAGAGGTGCAGTCGTAAATCTTATCACATGTCCACCAATTTACTTTTGCTGTTTCTTTTCTGCTAGCAGTACCAGTGTTTACTATCGCTGGATCTGTTTTATTTTCAGGGCCTTTCCATTTAATGCACCAAGGAGTGCTTGCCATATATTGAAACTTCTGAAATATACCCACAGACTATGCACTATCTCAGGGTTCTAATCCTTTCTACTCCTTTTCTTCACACTTCCACACTAATGGGTTTCCTGTCACATTTTCTGTTACCTGTTTACATTTAACTGTTTTGTTCTCTTTTATATTAGGTAGTTTTGATGTTATGATTCCCCAACTTACTGGGTCCCCTGCTGCCTTTGGTATTGGCAGGCAGGCTGTTATTCTAGTAGTGTTTTGCATTTTGGCAAAGTCTTTGATCAATCCAATCATCACATTTTCAGTTTGAATTGTATTAGGAGCTTCTATTACCTGTGTTCCTGTTTGTACCTCTCTCTTCACTTTAGAATGAAGAGCAGTTGGTAGACCTCCGTGCATTCCATATCCCAAAGCAAACGTAATTCCTACTGGTAACATTAAAATACATGAGGTTAACATTAACCCCCAAACGAGCATGGTTACTGACACCGTTGAAAACAGTTACAGACGTCTTATCTTCAGCTTTGTTGGTCCTACAGCTTGCGCAGCCCACGACACAGCTCCACGAGGGACTTTCTTCACTCGAGTGTAGTGTATCCAGGGCTCCACTCCGGCCACTTTGACAGCTGTAAAGGTGGTTAGCAGTACTTGATGAGGACCAGTCCACTTTTCCTTCAATGGCTCTCCATCCCAGGTCTTGAGGTACACTTTGTCTCCCGGTTTGATATCGCAGACTGGATTTTCAAGACTCAGTAGTCTATTCTACAGGAGAGCTCTCCGGAGCTGTGCTAAAGTTTTCTTAAGAGACAGAACATAATTATATGCATCCTGTTTCCCTCTAACATGTACATTTGGATTGGGGTCTGGAGATTCATATGGCTTCCCATACAATATCTCATAGGGACTGACTGACATTCCACTCTTAGGTTTTATCCGAATCCTCAGCAATGCTATTGGTAATGCTTGTGGCCATTGCAATTTGGCTTCTTGGCATATTTTACTAAGCTGCCTCTTCAATGTCTGGTTCATCTTTTCCACCTGTCCACTTGACTGGGGTCTCCATGGGGTATAGAGGTCCCAAGAGATTCCCAGTAATCTACTCACTTCTTGCACCAACCTGGCTATAAAATGTGGGCTTCTATTTGATGATATCCTTATAGGCACCCCCAAACCTGGGAATAATCTCCTGTAGTAACCACTTAACTGTTTTTTTGCTTGATTGGTGCGACAGGGAAGGGCTTCTGGCTATCCAGAAAATGTGTCAACCCCTACTATCAAATACTTATATCCTTGAGTTTTGGGTAATTTTTGCAAAATCTACCTGTCAATAATCTCCTAGTTCTGTCCCCATCTGAATTCTTCCTAGCTGTGTTTGTTTTCTGGCCACTGGATTGTTCTTTAAGCAAATCTCACATTTTGACATTACTGATTTTGCCATTGTTTGCATCTGTACCGAGATTACATATTGTTTCAGCGATTTTACCAATGCCTCTGCACCCCAATGACACTCATTATGTCTTATTTGTAAGATTTCTCTCATTATCAAGGGGGGTACCACTATTTGCCCTTGTGTGGTTACATACCACCTTTCTGCGTTCTTCTGTGCCTTCAGCAGATGTGCCAGTCTGTCATCTTCTATTGTGTACTTTGGCTTGGGAGGTAAATTGAATTGAGAGACGTTAAGTTTTGATGGAATCAAGGCCATTGTTTTCTGCACTTCCCGTGCCACCTGACGGGCTGTCCAATCTGCTCTTCCATTCCCTTCACAAATTTTAGAACTGCCTGATTGATGTGCCTTGCAGTGCATGATTGCTACTTGTTTGGGTTTTTGTACTGCGTTTATCAGTTGTAGGACTGCATCTTGATGTTTAATATGTGTCCCTTGGGTGGACAGTAGTCCTCTTTCTTTCCATAATGCTCCGTGTACATGCACTACTCCAAACGCATATTTTGAGTCAGTCCATATGTTGACTGCTTTCTCCTCACTCAGTTCTAATGCTCTGGTTAATGCAATCAGCTCTGCCCTCTGGGCAGATGTATTAGGTGGCAATGCTTTTGCTTCCACTACTGTGTTAATTGTGGTTACCGCATATCCAGCGTATCTCATTCCATTTTCCACAAAGCTGCTTCCATCCGTGAAGAGTTCCCATTCTGGTTGCTCCAGAGGAGTATCTTTCAGGTCTGCTCTTGCTGAGTAGGTATACTCGATCACCTCTATGCAGTCATGTCCCAGTGGACTCTCCTCAGCTGTAGTACCTAGAAACGAGGCTGGATTCAAAAGGTTAGTTGTTTTTAGTGTCACATCATCCTGCTCGGTCAGGGTTACCTGGAATTTTACCATCTGACTTGGAGAGAGCCAGTGGCCCCCTTTCTGCTCCAGGACCGTGGTTACCATGTGTGGCACGAAGACATCAATATGTCTTCCAATCGTGAGCTTCCTGGCTTCTTGTATCAGTAGCACAGTAGCTGCCACTGCCTGCAGACATGAGGGCCACTTAGCACTTACGTTGTCAAGTTGTTTGGAAAAGTAACCCACCGACCTTTTCCAACTTCTCAATCGTTGGGTCAGGACTCCCAGTGCCAGGCGCTGCCTCTCATGTACATACAGCTGAAAGTCTTTGGACAAATCAGGTAACCCTAATGCAGGAGCAGTTGTTAATGCTTCCTTTAATTTCCGGAAAGCCTCCCTTTGTGGTTTGCCCCAGACAAACGGCTGCGTCTTCTGGGCCTCATATAAAGGTTTTCGTAATCAGTCCATAGTCTACGATCCACAGGTGACACCACCTGGTCATTCCAAGGAAAATTCGCAGCTGGTGTAGATTCTGGGGCTCTGGAATATCACAAATAGCTTGAATATGATTAGTACCCAGCCTTCTTTGCCCTTGTGAGCTTTCACATCCCAGGTATATAACAGTCTGTTGGGCAATTTGGGCTTTTGCTTTGGACACCTTATATCCTCCCATTCCCAAGGAATTTAAAATCTCAGTTGTTACCTTTATGCAGGTTGTCTCTTCTTCAGTAGCAATCAGAATATCATGTACATATTAGAGCAATAGGTACTGGTCTCTCGGTACCTGTCCTCCTTTAGTCCAGATTCCATCTCCTTTGCCAGCTGACTCCTGAATAGGGTTGGGGAGTTTTTAAAACCCATTGGTAATCGAGTCCAGGTGAGCTGGGTCTTTCTTCCACTTCCAGGATGTTCTCACTCAAAGGCAAATAGGTTCCTACTATCTTGGTCAAGGGGTAGGCAGAAAAAGGCATCTTTCAAATGAATTACAGTAAACCATTTATATATCTCCTTTACAGATGCCAACAATGTATAAGGATTTGTCACCACTGGATAAATACCTTTGGTTATCTCACTTATGCACCTCAAATCCTGTACAAGTCTATACTCATCATTGGGCTTCTTCACTGGAAAAATTGGAGTATTGTATTCCAATTCACATTCTTCTAGAATTTGATATTTTAAAAATTTATCAACAGTCTTTGCTATTCTTTGCCTTGCTTTTGTTTTATGTGGTGAAATGAATGAAATGTAAGAAATTCCCTTTTTTGACACAGTCTGTCATTTGTTAAGAAAGTTATGCTGTTTAAAATGTTATGCCAGTTGTAACCTGTCTGTTAAGAAAGTTATGCTGTTTGTACCAAAATTTGTACCCTCAAAACCTTATTCCAAGTTGTATACCCCCTCTAAAACCCCGGGTTCCCTTCCCCTTCCGTCGGGCTAGGCTGTCCCCATTCCCCACCAGCTCCTCGAACTGCTGGCCCCGCCTAATAGGAAAATCCAAGGACTTCCACGGTGCATCGCTCCAAACCGAAGTGCAGTTGCCGGCAAACAGACCCAAAAGCCGTGACCCAGCACAAAATCCAGATAAAAGGGAGACACTACAACACCGAGAAGACCCTCAGCTACCTAAGGACTGAATTCTGCTTCTGCCGCCTCACCATAACCACAAAGAGACTGGGAAGAAGTGACGCCCCTAGACCACACGAGCCCAGTTGAGTTCCTGGGGATTCCCGCGAGGCAGGAACTCCCGACTCTGCTGCGGGGAGAGCAGCAGATTCGCCTGACACCTGATCCTCAGCGGCGACAGGAGCGAGAGCGGCGACAGGAGCAGCGGCGGCGCAGGCGACCCCTCGAGTTCCCCCTTGAAAGAGCTGACTAATAAAGGCTTTTCAAAGGAGCAGGTCTCCTGGCCCGTTTATAACATATGGTACTGTTTAATCCGTACAGCATTTTCTCCTTCTTTCAGTTCTACATGTACTGGTTGTGCCAATTTAAATTTTCCAGGTACATCCGTTTCACATACAGAAGGAATCACTGCATCTTCTACCTCCTTAGGAATATTAGGGATTGGCTTTTCTTTTATCATTAAAATCTTTCCTGTTTTGGACTCAGGTATCATTACAAGTTCACCATTCTCAAAAGTAATTACCACTTCAAGTGCCATCCATAAATCATGCCCTAAGAGCGGAGTTGGGCACTCAGGCAAATACAAAAAATCATGTGTCAGAACTTTATTCCCAAAGCTCAAATCCAGGGGTTGCAGGAATGGCCGTGTTTCTTCCCTCCCTGTGGCTCCGATAATTGCAGTTGACTTATTCCCAATTTGTCCTTCCATACAGTTCAATACAGAATGTGTATGTAAGAAGGGTAACCTTCTTTCCTTCTAAACACAAAGTCACCATGGGCTCCTTTAATCCTGGCTTTCTTTCACATAAGACCATGACTCCAGCTACGCTGTCCACTTGGGGCTGACCATTCTGGGTAAACTGGTTTGGGCACTCTTTTTCTAATGACTTTCTAATAAGTAAGTAAGCATAAATAAGTAAGCATTGATTTATTATTAGTTTTTCATGGCTTCTGCCAAAACCACTTCTATTACCACCCCGACCAGTTCTACTACGTCCTCGCCCTTGTCCTTGTAAAAACTGCCAAAGACTCTGTCCCTGTTTCTTAGCAGCCACTTTTCTCTATTGTTATTAATTTTAAGCCACTCCATGTAGTTTGTCCAAATTTCTTAACTCTTGCCCCTCCTGCCTTAGGCCAGGCAGGGGCCAATTTTGACCAGGTCCCATGAGATACCGGGGTTACTGGTTTATCTTCATCACTCCCACTACTATCCGTTCCTTCTGCACCCTCCCCATGTCTCTTTATCACAGCTACATCTTGGTTATTTCTCGGGGAAGGAAGGAGCAGGTGAAAATGACAGATGAGGGTCAGGGGGACAGGAGCAGGTGTCAGCAGGGGAAAGAGAGAGGCGTAAGCTGGGGAGAGGTAAGAGAATTAGGTGGGGTAAGACCAAGCCAAGTGGAACTCAATGCCGAAGGGGGGGCACTGGTGGGAACTGTGGGTCCCACTAACAAATCAGCTTCTAAATCATTTTCTCCCCCCTTTTCCCCAAACCTGCACTCAAAACCAAGTGTTCCACACAACGCTTATCCTGGACACAAGCCAGGCACTGATTGTTTTCAAAGATCATTGTTTTTAACCCATACTCAGCCAGCCACTCTGGCTTTTCCTGTAAATGAAACAAATCACCATACGTAACTTCATCCAATCTCCCTCGTTATTCGCAATACTCCATCAGCTGTGATATTAGATTTGGTTCCAAAGATCCATTCTCCAGCCACCTCTGATTATCAGGCAAAACATAACCAGGCCACCATGTATTGCAATAATTAATCAATTTATCCTTCTGTAATTCCTGACCAAAATTTTCATCCTTCCCGTGTGCTGCCAAGCACCCCAAAGGAGAAGCGGGTATGGGGCATTGCCGCCCATAACCCCTACTTTTAACCCCTTTCAGCTTCTCCATATGTTACAGTACGTAACACCACCAATGCCGAACCTGCAGGGCTTTCGCCCTGTCTAACAGACAGTGCCTAGGCAATATCAGGAATTCCTTAGCCCAAACACGCGCAGCTTTCGCCGCGTCTGACAGGCAGGCACCAGACCAGACCAGAATAAAGCACCTTACCTCTTCTCCAGGGGACGTTGTGAGCGGCGGGGGATCCCACCTCGATGGGCTCCCTGAGAATCCCTCGGTGCCGGCTGGAGCGTGATCGGGATGGGAGGTCCTCAGCAGCACTCACAGGGACCCATCTGGGTCGCCAAAATGTTAGCGAGGAAAACACATAACCATAGGAATGATTATGAGGTGCTTTATTGAAGAGCTCTGGGAGCCGGGGTACAAACCCAAATCCAACTCCAACGAGGGTCCAAGAAGGCCCCAATATTATACCCCTCCGTTACATAACTCCATGTTAATCATTAAACCTATATTGTTCTATTGTATACATCCAAGCATGAATTTTGTAAATATCTTCTTTTACAATTCTAGTTTGAAATAATAATCATGTTCAGCTACCAAAAATCATTACAATTCGATCATCTATCTTATGATGATTAGATACAGTTTCACCCGACCTAGTTTCCAAATACAAGCCGTCCCAATCTTCTCTTTCTCCCCCCATCCCGATTACCCAGACAAAGTTATACTTGATTTGGCTAAAACAATGAAAGCAACACCTGGTTGCAGTGAAGCGGAGACTCTATTCCCAACTTCTCTGGTAACCGAAATTATTAACCCTATCCTAACACAGGCCTTGTGTAAGAAATTATGGGCATTGTCACATGACCATGTAAGAGCAGAATAGGTGCAAAAAGACAGGAATAGCATCGTGTTTGTAGCTGGTTGGATGATTTAGGAATAGAATGCATTGTATCAGGGCTGCTGCTGCTGCTTGGGCCATGGGGACTCTGTGCTGGAAGTCATTTGGCATGATGGCACGGACTGTAACACTCTGACCTCGGTGAGACTGATCCAGCCATGTCACAAACGACTTTTCCAACCAGCAGCAATTCTCTTGTTCCTCGGCTGGCCTGCTCCAACTTGCCAGCTGTCCATCAGCAGTGTGCCCGCTGCTCCTGCGTGCTGCCAGTCCTTCCCTGGCAGTGACAGCAGGAGCTGCTCCTGCCGCCGGCCAGCTCCTGTGCCTGGAGTCCCTTCCCGTGCTGGCAGCACAGGCTCCCTCTTGCCTTGAGCCAAAAGCCTGCCTGCCCCTTGGGCTGGCTTTGCCAGGTGTCTTCTTCCAAGCCTTTGACTCCCAGGCTTCTGCCCCAGCCCAGGGACATTTGTTATTTCCATCCCTTGCTAGTTTGACACCATGAACTATTCTGGTCTTACCTAAGAGGTGAATCATGAAGATTGTGGGGCTTTCTTGTCCACAATGTCCTGTTAAGACCAAGAACACGCTGTTCTTACAGCTTGGATTGTGGCTGTTCCTACACCATTTATTCCACACAGCAGGACTAAAGAAAATCTATCCTTTTTCTTACTAAGCTACAGCTTAGTGCAAGCATGTATTAAAGGAGAATGAAGGCCATAATCCCCCTTTTATTTTTTGGTCACTAGTGGATACCTCCCTGAGGGATACAGAACAACTCAAAATGTTGTGCATACAATGAAGAAAAGGCAGCACAAAATTCCCTCTGGATGACGAGGTTAGAAAACCTGTTTGAATCCATGTCACTGTTTCTCACAACATCTACTGTAACTGACAATAAATTAAGCTGATTTTCTCCACACTGAGGCAGTTCTGCAATGAAGCAGCAGCATGTCATAATGCTAAATAAGAATCTGGCATTACCTGCATGGGTTCAGTGTTGCTTTCTGGCTAGATCTTACACTGAACTCGCATTTAAGGGTACAGCTTGGTACCTTTCTGATTCTGTAGGTCTTGGCCTCAGGCAAAAGCATGGCAATGGTGAGAAAAAATAGAGGACTTCACATGGGTTTCAACTGGGTTTTATTTCACCCAGAGGGTGGCCCATGTTAAAGTGAGTTTTTTCCTCTGGATCTCACCTTAAGTACTGGGGGTGTGGAAAGGGGCAGGGGACAGTCTAGAACCAATCCCAGGGAGAGAGGGAACGACCCAGAACAGAAGACAATTAGCAAAACAATTCTATACATAAAAAGGGGATGGAAGAAATGAGACCCTGTCAAATCACACAGCATTCCCACTAGAATCTTCCAAGCTTCAGGGTGGGGTTGCAGAGTGATGGGCAGAATTCATAACTTGGGAAAGACCAAAAAGGACCTTCATAGGGTACATAGGACAAACCATTTTAAAGCAAAGAACAAAAGAATACAGAAGTTTTGGCAAAACCCAAAATGCACCACAACAATTACCTCTAATGTTCACTGCTACAAAGCATATCAGTACACAGCAAGGCAGACTGGCTTATCCCAGTTATCCCATCCTCTCCTGTACATCCCATTGTCTCCTTTGCAGAAGACACAGGCTATGAAAACAAGGCAAGGTTGCCACCTGTTTTTCTTCTCCCACAGGACTTGGTAGACACCATGTTTTTTCAAAGAACTGCATGTGCCTCGCCCCGGCTTGCTTCTCATTCTGCAAAAGAATGAGAGCTGAAGGAGTTTCAGGCATGTGAGTGCCTGATCTCTCTTTCCTTCTAAAGGCTCTGCCTCCCCAGGCCCTGGTTACCTGCTGTGCTTTGGCATGAGAGCCATTCAACCCCAAAACACGAGGGCAGTGGACTTTAACTGCAAAGCCTCTCCTTGCAATGGGATTGCTTTGACCTTGTAGGCTCCATGGGCAAGGGCTTTGTGGGAGAAGGGGCCATCACAGCCTGTGCCCTGCACACAGAGCCAGGAAAAGGAGCAGATCCTGCTGGCTTCTGCTGCTGCTGATCCGAGCAGCAACTCCACTGGGAGTTCCTCCAGGGAACTTCACACCAAGGGCTTCCATCACGGTCGTGGCTGTGAGAACTTGTTGCTTGCCAGTTCTCCACCAACCTTGTGCATTCTACAGCATGTCAGCACCTGTGTCCATGGCCCTTCCTTCATCCCCAGCCTGCAGCAGTCACGGTCCCTGCTGCCTCCCCCTTGCTTCAGCTCATTTGCCAAAGTGCTGCCAAAGGCAGCGGAGCTGGCTCAGGATCCCTGTTGGCTTCTGGGCTCCAGGATGACCTTCAGGGGGACACTTGAAGCACTTCCAAGTGCTGGAAGAGCTGCCCGTGGCTTGGGGGGTGGGTTTGTCCTCCCTAGGTGGCTCTGGTTGGAGTTGGATGCTCCGTTGCAACCCAGAGTTTTCTCAGCAGCCTCTGCAGCGAGTTCATGGCCAACGTGTGGATTTGCTGCCGTCCCAAATCTGCGCTTCCTTTGCCCAGCTTGAGTGCAAGTGAGGCATGTGCTGGGCATGGATGGAGAATTCCATGGACAAAATCCTGCCCCATCATCCCATTTACATCTGCTCATTGGTCTGGAGACCACAAATCTACATTTCTTTCAGTGGAAACACTGAATTGCTTGCAGATCATTACATCTGCAATACTAATGTACAAATACATGAAAATCAACTTAGGTTTAAAAATGCAATTTATTTTAAATGGCTATACTTGCACTGCCAATATAGAAACATACAAATATCAATTAAAGTTTATAAAACTCGTTTATTGTTATAATTGTGCTATGTATATAGGTACAAATATAAACTTCAGTTATAAAAATTAATTTATTGCAACCCTCTACAACCACTCACTATACACAAATATGAATTGAAGTTTAACGGTTTAATTCATTACATATTAATACAACTGTACAGCCCATAACAAATACAAAACTATCAGTATCCCTCTCTAAAGAATCCCAGACCCCTTACTTAAGAAATAGAATTCTAGAACCATAAAACTCAGTACATATTTAAATATTTGTACACACATAACCATAAAATATACAGACGTAAATATAGAATTAATATTACATATGACATAAATATATATGAAGACATATATAAATACACACATAACAAACCTATCTATAAATATAGAAGTATCAATGTACCAATATAAGAATCTTTACAATCTCATCAACACAGCCATACAACTATACTTCTGAAAAAGTATGTCAGGACAAATACAGATGTAAACAAATCAATCAATATACATGCATCAATAGAGCAATACACATACATATATACTACACCTGTACAAGTTCCGGTCTACATAAATAATTAACCATCAACTTCTAATTCTCTAAGTCCAACTGTAACCATCCCTAACTACAACTCTATCAGGAGAGACTGCAGCTGCCAAGTTCCCAGGCATTCCCTCGGTCTCTTCCTCCCGCACAGAGCAGCTCTCCCGGACAGGGACAGCAGATGGAACATCTGGAAAGCAAAGAGAACACTGAGTCAAGATTGGGACATTTCCCTTTGGCAGAACCTGCTCATTAGTCAGGGAATGGCAAATCTCAGCACTTCCACAGGAGGGTTAGAAAGAAGAAGTTTGGCCCAAGCCCACGGCCAAAGCCCAGGCCACCCTCAGCCCCACCTGCCCCACCGGCCCTGCGGCCTCAGCCGGGCTCTGGGCTGGCAGCAGCAGCTCCCTGGTCCCTGCTGGAGCTGGTGGCCTTCAGCTTCTCCCCTGCTGCCTCCTGGCAGTCTGCGCCTGCCCTCAAGGTCTGCAGGGCAGCTGTGGCCAAAGTGGAGCCTCTGGAATTGGTGCCAAGGGCTGGCAGAGCTGCAGGCCCGGAGCCCTCTGTGCTCCCTGCTGGCCCCTCCATCCCCTCAGCCCCACCGTCCCCTGGGCAAAGCCCCGGCCCCCTTTGGTTTCTTCAGCCCCTCACAGTCCTCTCACCCCACTCCATCCCTTCTGACCCATCCCGGCCCCTTAGAGCCGCCACCCCCTCAGCCTGTGCCACTTCCCTGTCCCCTCAGTGCCACCATGGCCCTCTGCTCCCCCACAGCCCTCAGTGCCCCCAGCAGCTCAAGGTCACCGTCCCTGCAGCGTCAGCGCCTCCTCAGCCCCCTCAGCCCCCTGTGTGTCCCCGTCCTTCAGCAGCTCCTCAGGGGACAGTGCCTGGGGCCACCGGCAGCTCCCAGCGCTCCAGGGACACCCGGGGCTGGAACTGCTGCTCCGCCCGGCCGCCAGCTGGGACCAGCCCAGCCACAGGGGACACAGGGGCACAGGGGGACAAACAAGAGCTGAAAAGGCAGCCCAGGGGGAATAGAGGTAAAAACGCAGCTGAGGCCTACACAAACATCAGTCCATCCATGGCATCAATTCACAGACCATCACAGAGCATTTGCTTTGTGATGTCAGGGCACGGTCACCATGTGGTCGTGGGGACATCACAAGGTTGCCTTGGTGCATGGAAGGCCTCAGGGGTGTCAGAGCAGCTCTTGGGCTTGCTCGGTGCAGGAGTGTCCTCCTGCTGCTTCAGGCTTTTGTCAGTGGGCAGCTGCACACTGACAGGGGACTTGCTTTTTTCTAGGTGTTTGAGCACAGTTTGCAGACGTGCAGAGCAGTTGCCACAATGATTGGGCGACTCCCTGCTGTAGTTTGCACTGTCTATGGCATTGGTTATTTCAGCTATTACCTGACCAACCTGGCACGTAAGTAGAGTTTGTCCCTGGGTGTCACCTCACTTGATTTTTGTATGTGTTCCTGCTCTTTCTTAGTGACTGAGTTGATTTGGAAACACAAAGGCCATTTGGATGCCACTTGGGGAAAGCTGCTGTCAACACGTTCAGCTCAAAAGGGGGTGTGTGCAGCCAGGGCTGTGCGGGCAGCATTTGCAAGGGAACCTGCAGGGGTTGTGTTCCCATCCATGGGAGGGTCTGTGGCAGAAGAGTCTGTCATTTCTTCCATTTGATGGGTCAAACAGGAAACTTTGAAAATGTGGACTGGGAGACCTTCTTAGAAGGCCTTCTAAAAATGCTCTGGTTGTTTCCAGTTTCCTCAAAGAATCTGGTTCATTTTCCCTTGCCCACTGCAGGTCACCTGAGCCGGGTATTCAGAGGTGCTGATCCTGAGGTGAGTGAGAAGGGAACATTTGATGTTCC